>NW_027140677.1:1883000-2196833 GCF_036365525.1 Heterodontus francisci
AAGAAACAAAGACATACAATTACACCAAGTAACACAGACACACGCTTACACCAAGTCACACAGACACACACGGAAACCAAGTAACAAAGACACACACTTACACCAAGTAACACAGACACACACTGACACCAAGTAACAGAGACATACACTGATACCCAGTAACACAGACACAAACTTACACCAAGTAACACAGACATATACTGACACCAAGTCACAAAGACATACACTGATACCAAGTCACAAAGACATATACTGATACCCAGTAACACAGACACACACTGACACCAAGTAACAAAGACATACACTGACACCAAGTAACAAAAACATACACTTAAACCAAGTAACAAAGACAGACAATTACACCAAGTAACAAAGACACCCAGTTACACCAAGTAATTTGACATACACTGACACCAAGTAACAAAGGCATACATGATACCCATTAACACAGACACACACTTACACCAAGTAACACAGACATACACTGACACCAAGTAGCAAAGACATGCACTGATACCCTGTAACACAGGCACACACTTACACCAAGTAACAAAGACAGACACTGATACCCAGTAACACAGACACACACTTACACCAAGTAACAAAGACATACACTGACACCAAGTAACAAAGACATACACTGACACCCAGTAACACAGACACACACTTACAACAAGTAACAAAGACATACACTTACACCAAGTAACACAGACACATACTGACACCCAGTAACAATGACATACACTGATACCAAGTCACAAAGACATATACTGATACCCAGTAACACAGACACACACTGACACCCAGTAACAAAGACATACACTGATACCAAGTCACAAAGACATACACTGATACCCAGTAACACAGACACAGACTTACACCAAGTTACAAAAACATGCACTGACACCCAGTAACAAAGACATACACAGACACCCAGAAACACAGACACACACGGACACCCAGTAACACAGACATACACTGATACCCAGTAACACAGACACACACTTGCACCAAGTAACAAAGACAGACACTGATACCCAGTACCACAGACACACACTTACACCAAGCAACACAGACATACACTGATATCCAGTAACACAGACACACACTGACACCATGTAACACAGACATACACTGATATCCAGTAACACAGACACACACTGACACCATGTAGCACAGACACACACTTACACCAAGTAACAAAGACATACACATACACCAAGTAACACAGACATACACTGACACCAAGTAACAAAGACATAAAATTACACCAAGTAACAAAGACACACACTTACACCAAGGAACACAGACATACACTGACTCCAAGTAACAAAGACATAGAATTACACAAAGTAACACAGACACACACTTACACCAAGTCACACAGACACACACGGACACCAAGTAACAAAATCACACACTTACACCAAGTAACACAGACACACACTGACACCCAGTAACACAGACACACAATTACACCAAGTAACATAGACAAACACTGACACCAAGTAAAAAAGACATACACTGATAACCAGTAACACAGACACACACTTACACCAAGTAACAAAGACAGATACTGACACCCGGTAACACAGACACACACTTACAACAAGCAACACCGACATACACAGACACCAAGTAACAAAGACATACACTGCTACCCAGTAACACAGACACACACTTACACCAAGTAACACATACATACACTGACACCAAGCAACAAAGACATACACTGATACCCAGGAACACAGACACACACTGACACCATGTAACACAGACACACACTTACACCAAGTAACAAAGACATACACTTACACCAAGTAACACAGACATACACTGACACCAAGTCACAAAGACATAAAATTACACCAAGTAACAAAGAAACACACTTACACCAAGTAACACAGACATACACTGACACCAAGTAACAAAGACATAGAATTACACAAAGTAACACAGACACACACTTACACCAAGTCACACAGACACACACGGACACCAAGTAACAAAGACACACACTTACACCAAGTAACACAGACACACACTGACACCCAGTAACACAGACACACAATTACACCAAGTAACACAGACAAACACTGACACCAAGTAAAAAAGACATACACTGATGCCCAGTAACACAGACACACACTTACACCAAGTAACAAAGACAGACACTGACACCCGGTAACACAGACACACACTTACAACAAGCAACACAGACATACACTGACACCAAGTAACAAAGACAAACACTGATACCTAGTAACACAGACGCACACTTACACCAAGTAACACAGACATACACTGACACCAAGTAACAAAGACATACACTTACACCAAGTAACACAGACATACACTGACACCAAGTAACAAAGACATACAATTACACCAAGTAACAAAGACACAAACTTACACCAAGTCACACAGACACACACGGACACCAAGTAACAAAGACACACACTTACACCAAGTAACACAGACACACACTGACACCCAGTAACACAGACACACAATTACACCAAGTAACACAGACATACACTGACACCAAGTAAAAAAGACATACACTGATACCCAGTAACACAGACACACACTTACACCAAGTAAGAAAGACAGACACTGATACACAGTAACACAGACACACACTTACACCAAGTAACAAAGACATACACTGACACCAACTAACACAGTCACACACTGACACCCAGTAACAAAGACTTACACTGACACCAAGTCGCAAAGACATACACTGATACCAAGTCACAAAGACATATACTGATACCCAGTAACACAGACAAACACTGACACCAAGTAACAAAGACATACCATTACACCAGGTAACAAAGACGTACACTTACACCAAGTAACAAAGACAGACAATTACACCAAGTAACAAAGACACCCACTTACGCCAAGTATTTTGACATACACTGACACCAAGTAACAAAGGCATACATGATACCCATTAACACAGACGCACACTTACACCAAGTAACACAGACATACACTGACACCAAGTAACACAGACATGCACTGATACCCTGTAACACAGGCACACACTTACACCAAGTATCAAAGACAGACACTGATACCCAGTAACACAGACACACACTTACACCAAGTAACAAAGACATACACTGACACCAAGTAACGAAGACATACACTGACACCAAGTAACACAGACACACACAGACACCAAGTAACAAAGACATACACTTACACCAAGTAACACAGACACACACTGACACCCAGTAACAAAGACATACACTGATACCAAGTCACAAAGACATACACAGATACCCACGAACACAAACAAACACACACTGACTCCCAGTAACACAGAGACACACTGACACCCAGTAAAGAAGACAGACACTGACACCAAGTCACAAAGACATACACTGATGCCCAGTAACACAGGCACACACTGACACCAAGTAACAAAGGCACACACTGCGGGGGGGGGGGGGGGGTGGGGGGGGAACATTGGCGCATTGGTTAGCACCGCAGCCTCACAGCTCCAGGGACCCGGGTTCGATTCTGGGTACTGCCTGTGCGGAGTTTGCAAGTTCTCCCTGTGTCTGCGTGGGTTTCCTCCGGGTGCTCCGGTTTCCTCCCACATGCTAAAGACTTGCAGGTTGATATGTTAATTGGCCATCATAAATTGCCCCTAGTATAGGTAGGTGGAAGGGAAATATATAGTTGATAGGTGGGGATGTGATAGGAATACGGGATTCGTGTAGGATTAGTATAAATGGGTGGTTGATGGTCGGCACAGACTCGGCGGGCCGAAGGGCCTGTTTAAGTGCTGTATCTCTAAACTAAACTAAATACTGACACCTAGTGTCACTGACACCCAGTAACACAAACAAACACACACTGACACCCAGTCACACAGAGAAACACTGATACACTGACACCAAGAAACACAGACACACACTGACACCCAGTAACAAAGACATACACTGACACCAAGTCACAAAGACATACACTGATACCCAGTAACACAGACACACACTGACACCAAGTAACAAAGACATACACTGACTGCAAGCAACAAAGGCATACACTGACACCAAGTATTTTGACAGACACTGACACCAAGTAACAAAGACATACTCTGATACCCAGTAACGCAGACACACACTGACACCAAGTCACAAAGACACACACTGACACCCAGTAACAAAGACATACACAGAGACCAAGTCACAAAGACATACACTGATACCCAGTAACACAGACACACACTTACTCCAAGTAACACAGTCATACATTGACACCCAGAAACAAAGACATACACTGACACCCAGTAACGCAGACACATACGGACACCAAGTAACAAAGACACAGACTTAAACCAAGTAACACAGACACACAATGACACCCAGTAACACAAACAAACACACTGACACCAGGTAACACAGACGTACACTGACACCAAGTAACAAAGACAGACAATTACACCAAGTAACAAAGACATACACTTACACCAAGTATTTTGACAGACACTGACACCAAGTAACAAAGACATACACTGATACCCAGTAACATAGACACACACTGTCACCCATTAACACAGACACACACTTACACCAAGTAACACATTCATACACTGACACCAAGTAACAAAGACATACACTGATCCCCAGTAACACAGACACACACTTACACCAAGTAACAAAGACATATACTGACACCAAGTAACACAGACAAACACTTACACCAAGTAACAAAGACATACACTGACACCAACTAACACAGTCACACACTGACACCCAATAACAAAGACATACACTAACACCAAGTAACAAAGACATATACTGACACCAAGTAACACAGACACACACTTACACCAAGTAACAAAGACATACACTGACACCAACTAACACAGTCACACACTGACACCAAGTAGCAAAGACATACACTAACACCAAGTAACACAGACATACACTGACACCAAGTAACAAAGATATACAATTACACCAAGTAACAAAGACACACACTTACACCAAGTAACAAAGACAGACACTGATACCCAGTAACACAGACACACACTTACACCAAGTAACAAAGACATACACTGACACCAACTAACACAGTCACACACTGACACCCAGTAACAAAGACATACACTGACACCAAGTCACAAAGACATACACTGATACCAAGTCACAAAGACATATACTGATACCCAGTAACAAAGACACACACTGACACCAAGTAACAAAGACATACAATTACACCAAGTAACAAAGACGTACACTTACACCAAGTAACACAGACAGACAATTACACCAAGTAACAAAGACACCCACTTACACCAAGTATTTTGACAGACACTGACACCTAGTAACAAAGACATACACTGATACCCAGTAACATAGACAAACACTGTCACCCAGTAACACAGACACACACTTACACCAAGTAACACAGACATACACTGACACCAAGTAACAAAGACATACACTGATACCCAGTAACAAAGACACATACTTACACAAAGTAACAAAGACATATACTGACACCAAGTAACAAAGACATACACTGATACCCAGGAACACAGACACACACTGACAACAAGTAACACAGACACACACTTACACCAAGTAGCAAAGACATACACTAACACCAAGTAACACAGACATACACTGACACCAAGTAACAAAGACATACAATTACACCAAGTAACAAAGACACACACTTACACCAAGTAACAAAGACAGACACTGATACCCAGTAACACAGACACACACTTACACCAAGTAACAAAGACATACACTGACACCAACTAACACAGTCACACAATGACACCCAGTAACAAAGACATACACTGACACCAAGTCACAAAGACATACACTGACACCAAGTAACAAAGGCAGACACTGGTAACCAGTAACACAGACACACACTTACACCAAGCAACAAAGACATCCACTGACACCAAGTAACAAAGACATCCACTTACACCAAGTAACACAGACATACACTGACACCAAGTAACAAAGACAGACAATTACACCAAATAACAAAGACACACACTTACACCAAGTAACACAGACATACACTGACACCAACTAACAAAGACATGCACTGTTACCCAGTAACACAGACAGACACTTACACCAAGTAACACAGACATACACTGATTCCAAGTAACACAGACACACACTTACACCAAGTAACACAAACAGTCACTTGCACCAAGTAACAAAGACACACACTGACACCAAGTCACAAAGACATACACTGACACCCAGCAACAAAGACATACACTGACACCAAGCCACAAAGACCTACACTGATACCCAGAAACACAGACACACACTTACACCAAGTAACAAAGACATACACTGACACCCAGTAACAAAGACATGCACTGAGACCAAGTCACAAACACATACACTGATCCCCAGTAACACAGACACACACTTACACCAAGTAACAAAGACATACAATAACACCAAGTAACAAAGACACACACTTACACCAAGTAACACAGACATACACTGACACCATGTAACAAAGACATGCGCTGAAACCCAGCAACACAGACATACACTGACACCAAGTAACAAAGACATACACTGACACCAAGAAACAAAGACATACACTGATACCCAGTAACACAGACACACACTTACAACAAGTAACAAAGACATACTTTGACACCCAGTAACAAAGACATACACTGACACCAAGTAACAAAGACAAACACTGACACCAAGTAACAAAGACATCCACTGAACCAAGAAACAAAGACGTACACTTACACCAAGTAACACAGGCACACACTGGCACCCAGTAACACAAACAAACACACACTGACACCCAGTAACATAGAGAAACACTGACACACAGTAACAAAGACATACACAGACAGACACTGACACAAAGTAACAAAGACTAACAGAGACACGCTCTGACACCAAGTCACAAAGACATACACTGACTCCCAGTAACATAGTCATACACTGACTCCATGTCACAAAGACATACACTGATACCCAGTAACACAGACACACACTTCCACAATGTAACAAAGACAAACACTGACACCAAGTAACAAAGACAAACACTTACACAAAGTAACACAGACATACACTGACACCAAGTAACAAAGACATACACTTACACCAAGTAACAAAGACACACACTTACACTATGCAACACAGACATACACTGACACCAAGTAACGAAGACATACACTGACACCCAGGAACACAGACACACACATACACCAAGTAACAACGACATACACTTACACCAAGTAACAAAGACATACACTGATACCCAGGAACACAGACACACTCTTACACCAAGTAACAAAGACATCCACTTACACCAAGTAACACAGATAAACACTGACACCAAGTAACAGAGACATACACTGACACCAAGTGACAAAGTCATAAACTGACACCCAGTAACAAAAACATACACTGAGACAAAGTTACAAAGACATACAGTGACTCCCAGTAACAAAGACATACACTGACACCAAGTCACAAAGACATACACTGACACCAAGTAACAAAGGCAGACACTGGTAACCAGTAACACAGACACACACTTACACCAAGCAACAAAGACATCCACTGACACCAAGTAACAAAGACGTACACTTACACCAAGTAACACAGACAGACAATTACACCAAGTAACAAAGACACCCACTTACACCAAGTATTTTGACAGACACTGACACCTAGTAACAAAGACATACACTGATACCCAGTAACATAGACAAACACTGTCACCCAGTAACACAGACACACACTTACACCAAGTAACACAGACATACACTGACACCAAGTAACAAAGACATACACTGATACCCAGTAACAAAGACACATACTTACACAAAGTAACAAAGACATATACTGACACCAAGTAACAAAGACATACACTGATACCCAGGAACACAGACACACACTGACAACAAGTAACACAGACACACACTTACACCAAGTAGCAAAGACATACACTAACACCAAGTAACACAGACATACACTGACACCAAGTAACAAAGACATACAATTACACCAAGTAACAAAGACACACACTTACACCAAGTAACAAAGACAGACACTGATACCCAGTAACACAGACACACACTTACACCAAGTAACAAAGACATACACTGACACCAACTAACACAGTCACACAATGACACCCAGTAACAAAGACATACACTGACACCAAGTCACAAAGACATACACTGACACCAAGTAACAAAGGCAGACACTGGTAACCAGTAACACAGACACACACTTACACCAAGCAACAAAGACATCCACTGACACCAAGTAACAAAGACATCCACTTACACCAAGTAACACAGACATACACTGACACCAAGTAACAAAGACAGACAATTACACCAAATAACAAAGACACACACTTACACCAAGTAACACAGACATACACTGACACCAACTAACAAAGACATGCACTGTTACCCAGTAACACAGACAGACACTTACACCAAGTAACACAGACATACACTGATTCCAAGTAACACAGACACACACTTACACCAAGTAACACAAACAGTCACTTGCACCAAGTAACAAAGACACACACTGACACCAAGTCACAAAGACATACACTGACACCCAGCAACAAAGACATACACTGACACCAAGCCACAAAGACCTACACTGATACCCAGAAACACAGACACACACTTACACCAAGTAACAAAGACATACACTGACACCCAGTAACAAAGACATGCACTGAGACCAAGTCACAAACACATACACTGATCCCCAGTAACACAGACACACACTTACACCAAGTAACAAAGACATACAATAACACCAAGTAACAAAGACACACACTTACACCAAGTAACACAGACATACACTGACACCATGTAACAAAGACATGCGCTGAAACCCAGCAACACAGACATACACTGACACCAAGTAACAAAGACATACACTGACACCAAGAAACAAAGACATACACTGATACCCAGTAACACAGACACACACTTACAACAAGTAACAAAGACATACTTTGACACCCAGTAACAAAGACATACACTGACACCAAGTAACAAAGACAAACACTGACACCAAGTAACAAAGACATCCACTGAACCAAGAAACAAAGACGTACACTTACACCAAGTAACACAGGCACACACTGGCACCCAGTAACACAAACAAACACACACTGACACCCAGTAACATAGAGAAACACTGACACACAGTAACAAAGACATACACAGACAGACACTGACACAAAGTAACAAAGACTAACAGAGACACACTCTGACACCAAGTCACAAAGACATACACTGACTCCTTGTAACATAGTCATACACTGACTCCATGTCACAAAGACATACACTGATACCCAGTAACACAGACACACACTTCCACAATGTAACAAAGACAAACACTGACACCAAGTAACAAAGACAAACACTTACACAAAGTAACACAGACATACACTGACACCAAGTAACAAAGACATACACTTACACCAAGTAACAAAGACACACACTTACACTATGCAACACAGACATACACTGACACCAAGTAACGAAGACATACACTGACACCCAGGAACATAGACACACACATACACCAAGTAACAACGACATACACTTACACCAAGTAACAAAGACATACACTGATACCCAGGAACACAGACACACTCTTACACCAAGTAACAAAGACATCCACTTACACCAAGTAACACAGATAAACACTGACACCAAGTAACAGAGACATACACTGACACCAAGTAACAAAGTCATAAACTGACACCCAGTAACAAAAACATACACTGAGACAAAGTTACAAAGACATACAGTGACACCCAGTAACAAAGACATACACTGACACCAAGTCACAAAGACATACACTGACACCAAGTAACAAAGGCAGACACTGGTAACCAGTAACACAGACACACACTTACACCAAGCAACAAAGACATCCACTGACACCAAGTAACAAAGACATCCACTTACACCAAGTAACACAGGCATACACTGACACCAAGTAACAAAGACAGACAATTACACCAAATAACAAAGACACACACTTACACCAAGTAACACAGACATACACTGACACCAAGTAACAAAGACATGCACTGTTACCCAGTAACACAGACACACACTTACACCAAGTAACACAGACACTCACTTGCACCAAGTAACAAAGACACACACTGACACCAAGTCACAAAGACATACACTGACACCCAGTAACAAAGACATACACTGACACCAAGTCACAAACACATACACTGATCCCCAGTAACACAGACACACACTTACACCAAGTAACAAAGATATACAATAACACCAAGTAACAATGACACACACTTACACCAAGTAACACAGACATACACTGACACCATGTAACAAAGACATGCGCTGATACCCAGCAACACAGACCTACACTGACACCAAGTAACAAAGACATACACTGACACCAAGAAACAAAGACATACACTGACACCCAGTAACAAAGACACACACATACACCAAGTAACAACGACACACACTGACCCCCAGTAACACAGACACACACTTACACCAAGTAACAAAGACATACACTGACACCAAGAAACAGAGACATACACTGATACCCAGTAACACAGACACACACTTACAACAAGTAACAAAGACATACATTGACACCCAGTAACACAGACACACACTTACAACAAGTAACAAAGACATACATTGACACCCAGTAACAAAGACATACACTGACACCAAGTAACACAGACACACACGGACAGCAAGTAACACAGACACACACTGACCCCCAGTGACACAGACACACACTTACACCAAGTAACAAAGACATACACTGACACCAAGAAACAAAGACATACACTGATACCCAGTAACACAGACACACACTTACAACAAGTAACAAAGACATACATTGACACCCAGTAACAAAGACAAACACTGACACCAAGTAACAAAGACATCCACTGACACCAAGAAACAAAGACGTACACTTACACCAAGTAACACAGGCACACACTGGCACCCAGTAACACAAACAAACACACACTGACACCCAGTAACATAGAGAAACACTGACACACAGTAACAAAGACATACACAGACAGACACTGACACAAAGTAACAAAGACTAACAGAGACACACTCTGACACCAAGTCACAAAGACATACAGTGACACCCAGTAACATAGACATACACTGACTCCATGTCACAAAGACATAAACTGATACCCAGTAACACAGACACACACTTCCACAATGTAACAAAGACAAACACTGACACCAAGTAACATAGACACACACTTACACTATGCAACACAGACATACACTGACACCAAGTAACAAAGACATACACTGACACCCAGTAACAAAGACACACACATACACCAAGTAACAACGACATACACTGACACCAAGTAACAAAGACATACACTGATACCCAGTAACACAGACACACTCTTACACCAAGTAACAAAGACACACACTTACACCAAGTAACACAGAGAAACACTGACACCAAGTAACAGAGACATACACTGACACCAAGTAACAAAGTCATAAACTGACACCCAGTAACAAAAACATACACTGAGACAAAGTTGCAAAGACATACAGTGACACCCAGTAACAAAGACATACACTGACACCAAGTCACAAAGACATACACTGACACCATGTAACAAAGACATCCAGTAACACAGACACACACTTACACCAAGCAACAAAGACATCCACTGACACCAAGTAACAAAGACATCCACTTACACCAAGTAACACAGACATACACTGACACCAAGTAACAAAGACAGACAATTACACCAAATAACAAAGACACACACTTACACCAAGTAACACAGACATACACTGACACCAAGTAACAAAGACATGCACTGTTACAAAGTAACACAGACACACACTTACACCAAGTAACACAGACATACACTGATTCCAAGTAACACAGACATACACGTCCACCAAGTAACACAAACACTCACTTGCACCAAGTAACAAATACATACACTGATACCAAGTAACAAAGACATACAATTACATCAAGTAACAAAGACACACATTTACACCAAGGAACACAGACATAAACTGACACCAAGTAACAAAGACATACACTGTTACCCAGTAACACAGACACACACTTACAGCAATTATCAAAGACATACACTGATACCAAGTAACACAGACACACACTTACACCAAGTAACACAGACACACACTTACACCAAGTAACAAAGACATACACTGACACCAAGTAGCAAAGACATACACTTACACCAAGTAACACAGAGATACACTAACCCCAAGTAACAAAGACATACAATTACACCAAGTAACAAAGACACACAATTACACCAAGTAACACAGACATACACTGTCACCATGTAGCAAAGACATTCAATAATACCCAGTAACACAGACACACACTTACACCAAGTAACAAAGATATACACTGATACCCAGTAACACAAACACACACTTACACCAAGTAACAAAGACAGACACTGACACCAAGTAACAAAGACAGACACTGACACCAAGTAACAAAGACATACACTGACACCAAGTCACTAAGACAGACACTGACAAACGGTAACAAAGACAAACACTGACACCAAGTAACGAAGACAGACACTGACACCCAGTAACAAAGACAGACACTGACAACAAGTTACAAAGACATACACTGACACCAAGTAACAAAGACATACACTTACACCAAGTAACACAGACATACAATGACACCAAGTAACAAAGACATACAATTACACCAAGTAACAAAGACACACACTTACACCAAGTAACACAGACATACACTGACACCAAGTAACAAAGACGTACACTGTTACCCAGTAACACAGACACACACTTACACCAAGTAACAAAAACATACACTGATACCAAGTAGGGCAGACACACACTTACACCAAGTAACAACGACATACACTGACACCAAGTAACAAAGACATACACTGATACCCAGTAACACAGACACACACATACACCAAGTAACAAAGACACACACTTGCACCAAGTAACACAGACATACACTGACACCAAGTAACAAAGACATACACTGACACCAAGTAACAAAGACATAAACTGACACCCAATAACAAAGACATACACTGACACAAAGTCACAAAGACATACAGTGACACCCAGTAACAAAGACATACACTGACACCAATTCACAAAGACATACACTGACACCAAACAACAAAGACATACACTGATACCCAGTAACACAGACACACACTTACACCAAGCAACAAAGACATGCACTGACACCAAGTAACAAAGACATACACTTCACCAAGTATCACAGAGATACACTGACACCAAGTAACACAGACACACACTGACACCCAGTAAAAAAGACATACACTTACACCAAGTCACAAAGACATACACTTACACCAAGTAACAAAGACACACACTTACACCAAGTAACACAGACATACACTGACACCAGGTACTAAAGACAGACAATTACACCAAGTAACAAAGACATAAACTTACACCAACTATTTTGACATACACTGACACCAAGTAACAAAGACATGCACTGATACCAAGTAACATAGACATACACTTACACCAAGTAGCAAAGACATACACTGACACCAAGTCACAAAGACAAACACTGACACCCAGTAACAAAGACATACACTGACACCAAGTCAGAAACACATACACTGATACCCAGTAACACAGACACACACATACACCAAGTAACAAAGACATACACTGATACCAAGTAACACAGACCCACACTTACACCAAGTAACAAAGACATACACTGACACCAAGTCACAAGGACACACACTGACACCCAGTAACAAAGACATACACTGACACCAAGTCACAAACACATACACTGATACCAAGTAACAAAGACATACAATTACACCAAGTAACAAAGACACACACTTACACCAATGAACACAGAAATACACTGACACCAAGTAACAAAGACATACAATGTTACCCAGTAACACAGACACACACTTACACCAAGTAACAAAGACATACAATGACACCAAGTAACAAATACATACACTCACACCAAGTAACAAAGACATACACTTACACCACGCAACACAGACATACACTGACACCAAGTAACAAAGACATAAACTGACACCCAGTAACAAAGACATACACTGACACAAAGTCACAAAGACATACAGTGACACCCAGTAACAAAGACATACACTGACACCAATTCACAAAGACATACACTGACACCAAGTAACAAAGACATACACTGATACCCAGTAACACAGACGCACACTTACACCAAGCAACAAAGACATGCACTGACACCAAGTAACAAAGACATACACTTCACCAAGTAACACAGAGATACACTGACACCAAGTAACACAGACACACACTGACACTCAGTAAAAAAGACATACACTTACACCAAGTCACAAAGACATACACTTACACCAAGTAACAAAGACACACACTTACACCAAGTAACACAGACATACACTGACACCAAGTAACAAAGACATGCACTGTTACAAAGTAACACAGACACACACTTACACCAAGTAACACAGACATACACTGATTCCAAGTAACACAGACACACACTTACACCAAGTAACACAAACACTCACTTGCACCAAGTAACAAAGACATGCACTGACACCAAGTAACAAAGACATACAATTACACCAAGTAACAAAGACACACATTTACACCAAGTAACACAGACATAAACTGACACCAAGTAACAAAGACATACACTGTTACCCAGTAACACAGACACACACTTGCAGAAATTATCAAAGACATACACTGATACCAAGTAACACAGACACACACTTACACCAAGTAACACAGACACACACTTACACCAAGTAACAAAGACATACACTGACACCAAGTAGCAAAGACATACACTTACACCAAGTAACACAGAGATACACTAACCCCAAGTAACAAAGACATACAATTACACCAAGTAACAAAGACACACAATTACACCAAGTAACACAGACATACACTGTCACCATGTAGCAAAGACATTCAATAATACCCAGTAACACAGACACACACTTACACCAAGTAACAAAGATATACATTGATACCCAGTAACACAAACACACACTTACACTAAGTAACAAAGACAGACACTGACAACAAGTAACAAAGACAGACACTGACACCAAGTAACAAAGACATACACTGACACCAAGTCACTAAGACAGACACTGACAAACGGTAACAAAGACAAACACTGACACCAATTAACGAAGACAGACACTGACACCCAGTAACAAAGACAGACACTGACAACACGTTACAAAGACATACACTGACACCAAGTAACAAAGACATACACTTACACCAAGTAACACAGACATACAATGACACCAGGTAACAAAGACATACAATTACACCAAGTAACAAAGACACACACTTACACCAAGTAACACAGACATACACTGACACCAAGTAACAAAGACGTACACTGTTACCCAGTAACACAGACACACACTTACACCAAGTAACAAAAACATACACTGATACCAAGCAGCGCAGACACACACTTACACCAAGTAACAACGACATACACTGACACCAAGTAACAAAGACATACACTGATACCCAGTGACACAGACACACACATACACCAAGTAACAAAGACACACACTTGCACCAAGTAACACAGACATACACTGACACCAAGTAACAAAGACATACACTGACACCAAGTAACAAAGACATTAACTGACACCCAGTAACAAAGACATACACTGACACAAAGTCACAAAGACATACAGTGACACCCAGTAACAAAGACATACACTGACACCTATTCACAAAGACATACACTGACACCAAACAACAAAGACATACACTGATACCCAGTAACACAGACACACACTTACACCAAGCAACAAAGACATGCACTGACACCAAGTAACAAAGACATACACTTCACCAAGTAACACAGAGATACACTGACACCAAGTAACACAGACACACACTGACACCCAGTAAAAAAGACATACACTTACACCAAGTCACAAAGACATACACTTACACCAAGTAACAAAGACACACACTTACACCAAGTAACACAGACATACACTGACACCAGGTACTAAAGACAGACAATTACACCAAGTAACAAAGACATAAACTTACACCAACTATTTTGACATACACTGACACCAAGTAACAAAGTCATGCACTGATACCAAGTAACACAGACATACACTTACACCAAGTAGCAAAGACATACACTGACACCAAGTCACAAAGACACACACTGACACCCAGTAACAAAGACATACACTGACACCAAGTCACAAACACATACACTGATACCCAGTAACACAGACACACACATACACCAAGTAACAAAGACATACACTGATACCAAGTAACACAGACCCACACTTACACCAAGTAACAAAGACATACACTGACACCAAGTCACAAAGACACACACTGACACCCAGTAACAAAGACATACACTGACAACAAGTCACAAACACATACACTGATACCAAGTAACAAAGACATACAATTACACCAAGTAACAAAGACACACACTTACACCAAGTAACACAGACATACACTGACACCAAGTAACAAAGACATACAATGTTACCCAGTAACACAGACACACACTTACAACAAGTAACAAAGACATACACTGACACCAAGTAACAAACACATACACTCACACAAATTAACAAAGACATACACTGACACCAAGTCACAAAGACACAGACTGACACTCAGTAACAAAGACATACACTGACACCAAGTCACAAACACATACACTGATACCCAGTAACACAGACACACACAGACACCAAGTCACAAAGACAGACACTGACACCCAGTAACAAAGCCATACACTGACACCAAGTCACAAAGACCTACACTGATACCCAGAAACACAGAGACACACTTACACCAAGTAACAAAGACATACACTGACACCCAGTAACAAAGACATGCACTGACACCAAGTCACAAACACATAGACTGATCCCAGTAACACAGACACACAGTTACACCAAGTAACAAAGACATACAATAACACAAAGTAACAAAGACACACACTTACACCAAGTAACACAGACATACAATGACACCTTGTAACAAAGACATGCGCTGATACCCAGCAACACAGACATACACTGACACCAAGTAACAAAGACATACACTGACACCAAGAAACAAAGACATACACTGATACCCAGTAACACAGACACACACTTACAACAAGTAACAAAGACATACATTGACACCCAGTAACAAAGACATACACTGACACCAAGTAACAAAGACAAACACTGACACCAAGTAACAAAGACATCCACTGACACCAAGAAACAAAGACGTACACTTACACCAAGTAACACAGGCACACACTGGCACCCAGTAACACAAACAAACACACACTGACACCCAGTAACATAGAGAAACACTGACACACAGTAACAAAGACATACACAGACAGACACTGACACAAAGTAACAAAGACTAACAGAGACACACTCTGACACCAAGTCACAAAGACATACACTGACACCCAGTAACATAGACATACACTGACTCCATGTCACAAAGACATACACTGATACCCAGTAACACAGACACACACTTCCACAATGTAACAAAGACAAACACTGACACCAAGTAACAAAGACAAACACTTACACAAAGTAACACAGACATACACTGACACCAAGTAACAAAGACATAAACTTACACCAAGTAACAAAGACACACACTTACACCAAGTAACACAGACATACACTGACACCATGTAACAAAGACATGCGCTGATACCCAGCAACACAGACATACACTGACTCCAAGTAACAAAGACATACACTGACACCAAGAAACAAAGACATACACTGATACCCAGTAACACAGACACACACTTACAACAAGTAACAAAGACATACATTGACACCCAGTAACAAAGACATACACTGACACCAAGTAACAAAGACAAACACTGACACCAAGTAACAAAGACATCCACTGACACCAAGAAACAAAGACGTACACTTACACCAAGTAACACAGGCACACACTGGCACCCAGTAACACAAACAAACACACACTGACACCCAGTAACATAGAGAAACACTGACACACAGTAACAAAGACATACACAGACAGACACTGACACAAAGTAACAAAGACTAACAGAGACACACTCTGACACCAAGTCACAAAGACATACACTGACTCCCAGTAACATAGACATACACTGACTCCATGTCACAAAGACATACACTGATACCCAGTAACACAGACACACACTTCCACAATGTAACAAAGACAAACACTGACACCAAGTAACAAAGACAAACACTTACACAAAGTAACACAGACATACACTGACACCAAGTAACAAAGACATAAACTTACACCAAGTAACAAAGACACACACTTACACCATGCAACACAGACATACACTGACACCAAGTAACAAAGACATACACTGTTACCCAGTAACACAGACACACACTTACACCAAGTAACAAAGACATATACTGATACCAAGTTACACAGAAACACACTTACACCAAGTAACACAGACACACACTGCCACCAAGTAACAAAGACATCCACTCACACCAAGTAACAAAGACATACAATTACACCAAGTAACAAATACACACACTTACACCAAGTAACATAGACATACACTGACACCATGTAACAAAGACATGCACTGATACCCAGTAACTCAGACATACACTGACACCAAGTAACAAAGACATACACAGACACCAAGAAACAAAGACATACACTGAGACCCAGTAACACAGACACACACTTACACCAAGTAACAAAGACAAACACTGACACCAAGTAACAAAGACATCCACTGACACCAAGAAACAAAGACACTACACTTACACCAAGTAACACAGACACACACTGACACCCAGTAACACAAACAAACACACACTGACACCTTGTAACATCGAGAAACACTGACACACAGTAACAAAGACATACACAGACAGACACTGACACCAAGTAACAAAGACTAACAGAGACACACACTGACACCAAGTCACAAAGAGATACACTGACACCCAGTAACAAAGACATACACTGACACCAAGTCACAAAGACATACACTGATACCCAGTAACACAGACACACACTTACACCAAGTAACAAAGACATACACTGACACCCAGTAACAAAGACATACAATTACACCAAGTAACAAAGACACACACTTACACCAAGTAACACAGACAAACACTGACATCATGTAACAAAGACATGCACTGATACCCAGTAACACAGACATACACTGACACCAAGTAACAAAGACATACACAGACACCAAGAAACAAAGACATACACTGAGACCCAGTAACACAGACACACACTTACACCAAGTAACAAAGACAAACACTGACACCAAGTAACAAAGACATCCACTGACACCAAGAAACAAAGACCTACACTTACACCAAGTAACACAGACACACACTGACAACCAGTAACACAAACAAACACATACTGACACCCTTTAACATAGAGAAACACTGACACACAGTAACAAAGACATACACAGACAGACACTGACACCAAGTAACAAAGACTAACAGAGACACACACTGACACCAAGTCACAAAGACATACACTGACACCCAGTAACAAAGACATACACTGACACCAAGTCACAAAGACATACACTGATACCCAGTAACACAGACACACACTTACACCAAGTAACAAAGACATACACTGACACCCAGTAACAAAGACATGCACTGACACCAAGTCAGAAAGACATACACTGATACCCAGTAACACAGACACACACTTACACCAATTAACAAAGACATACACTGACACCAAGTAACAAAGACATACACTGATACCCAGTAACACAGACACACACTTACACCAAGTAACAAAGACATACACTGACACCCAGTAAAAAGACATGCACTGACACAAAGTCACAAAGACATACAGTGACACCCAGTAACAAAGCCATACACTGACAGCAATTCACAAAGACATACACTGACACCAAGTAACAAAGACATACACTGATACCCAGTAACACAGACACACACTTACACCAAGTAACAAAGACATACACTGATACCAAGTAACACAGACACACACTTACACCAAGTAACACAGACACACACTTACACCAAGTAACAAAGACACACACTTACACCAAGTAACAAAGACTTAAACTGACACCCAGTAACAAAGACATGGATTGACACAAAGTCACAAAGAGATACACTGATACACAGTAACAAAGACATACACTGAGACCCAGTAACACAGACACACACTTACACCAAGTAACAAAGACACACACTGATACCCAGTAACACAGACACACACTTACACCAAGTAACAAAGACATACACGGACACCCAGTAACAAAAACTTACACTGACACCCAGTAACAAAGACACACACTTACACCAAAAACACAGACACACACTGATACCCAGTAACGCAAACAAACACACTGACACCCAGTAACAAAGACACACACTTACACCAAGTAACAAAGACATACACTGATACCCAGTAACACAGACGCTCACTTACACCAAGTAACAAAGACATACACTGACACCAAGTAACAAAGACATACACTGATACCCAGTAACACAGACGCACACTTACACCAAGAAACAATGACATATACTTACACCAAGTAACACAGACATACACTGACACCAAGTATTTTGACATACACTTACACCAAGTAACAAAGACATACACTGACACCCAGTAATACAGACACACACTTTCACCAAGTAACAAAGACACACACTGATACCCAGTAACACAGACACACACTTACACCAAGTAACAAAGACATACACTGACACCCAGTAACAAAGACATACACTGACACCCAGTAACACAGACACACATGGACACCAAGTAACACAGACACACACTGACCCCCAGTAACACAGACACACACTTACACCAAGTAACAAAGACATGCACTGACACCAAGTAACAAAGACATACACTGATACCCAGTGACACAGACGCAACTTACACCAAGTAACAAAGACATACACTGACACCAAGTAACAAAGACATACACTGATACCCAGTAACACAGACGCACACTTACACAAAGTAACAAAGACATACACTTCCACCAAGAAACACAGATATATACTTCGACCAAGAATTTCGACATACAATTACACCAAGTCACAAAGCCATACACTGAAACACAGTAACAAAGAAATCCACTGACAACAAGTCACAAAAACATACACTGACAACAAGTAACAAAGACATACACTTACACCAAGTAACAAATACATACACTGACACCCAGGAACACAGACACACACTGACACCAAGTAACAAAGACACACACTTACACCAAGTAACAAAGACATACACTGACAAGAAGTAACAAAGACACACACTTACACCAAGTTACACAGACATACACTGACACAAAGTAACAAAGACATACACTTGCACCAAGTATTTTGACATGCACTGACACCAAGTCACAAAGACACACACTGACACCCAGTAACAAAGACACACACTTACACCAAGTAACAAAGACATACACTGATACCCAGTAACACAGACGCTCACTTACACCAAGTAACAAAGCCATACACTGACACCAAGTAACAAAGACATACACTGATACCCAGTAACACAGACGCACACTTACACCAAGAAACAATGACATATACTTACACCAAGTAACACAGACATACACTGACACCAAGTATTTTGACATACACTTACACCAAGTAACAAAGACATACACTGACACCCAGTAATACAGACACACACTTTCACCAAGTAACAAAGACACACACTGATACCCAGTAACACAGACACACACTTACACCAAGTAACAAAGACATACACTGACACCCAGTAACAAAGACATACACTGACACCCAGTAACACAGACACACATGGACACCAAGTAACACAGACACACACTGACCCCCAGTAACACAGACACACACTTACACCAAGTAACAAAGACATGCACTGACACCAAGTAACAAAGACATACACTGATACCCAGTGACACAGACGCAACTTACACCAAGTAACAAAGACATACACTGACACCAAGTAACAAAGACATACACTGATACCCAGTAACACAGACGCACACTTACACAAACTAACAAAGACATACACTTCCACCAAGTAACACAGACATATACTTCGACCAAGAATTTCGACATACAATTACACCAAGTCACAAAGCCATACACTGAAACACAGTAACAAAGAAATCCACTGACAACAAGTCACAAAAACATACACTGACAACAAGTAACAA
This sequence comes from Heterodontus francisci, assembly GCF_036365525.1. NCBI lineage: Eukaryota > Metazoa > Chordata > Chondrichthyes > Heterodontiformes > Heterodontidae > Heterodontus > Heterodontus francisci. The sequence continues at coordinate 1,905,374 of NW_027140677.1, forward strand.
AGACATACACTTACACCAAGTAACAAATACATACACTGACACCCAGGAACACAGACACACACTGACACCAAGTAACAAAGACATACACTTACACCAAGTAACAAAGACATACACTGACAAGAAGTAACAAAGACACACACTTACACCAAGTAACACAGACATACACTGACACAAAGTAACAAAGACATACACTTGCACCAAGTATTTTGACATGCACTGACACCAAGTCACAAAGACACACACTGACACCCAGTAACAAAGACATACACCGACAACAAGTAATAAAGACATACACTGATACCCAGTAACACAGACACACACTTACACCAAGTAACAAAGACATACAAAGACACCAAATCACAAAGACACTCACTGACACCCAGAAACAAAGACATACACTGACACCAAGTCACAAAGACATACACTGATACCCAGTACAAAGACATGCACTGACACCAAGTAACAAAGACAGAAAAGTACACCAAGTAACAAAGAAATACACTTAAACCAAGTATTTTGACATACACTGACACCAAGTAACAAAGACATTCACTGATACCCAGTAACACAGACACACACTTACACCAAGTAACAAAGACATACACTGACACGAAGTCACAAAGACACACACTGACACCCAGTAACAAAGACATACACTGACATCAAGTAACAAAGACATACCCTGATACCCAGTAACACAAACACACACTTACACCAAGAAACACAGACATACACTGACACAATGTAACAAAGACATACAATTGCACCAAGTATTTTGACATGCACTGACACCAAGTCACAAAGACACACACTGACACCCAGTAACACAGACATACACTGACAACAAGTAACAAAGACATACACTGATACCCAGTAACACAGACACACACTTACACCAAGTAACAAAGACATACACTGACACCAAGTCACAAAGACACACACTGACTCCCAGTAACAAAGACATACACTGAAACCAAGTCACAAAGACATACACTGATACCCAGTAACAAAGACATACACTGATACCCAGTAACACAGACGCACACTTACAACAAGTAACAAAGGCATACACTAACACCAAGTAACACAGACATACACTGACACCAACTATTTGACATACACTTACACCAAGTAACAAAGACATACACTGACACCCAGTAACAAAGACATCCACTGACAACAAGTCACAAACACTTACACTGACACCAAGTAACAAAGAAATTCACTTACACCAAGTAACAAAGCCATACACTGACACCCAGGAACACAGACACACACTGACACCAAGTAACAAAGACACACACTTACACCAAGCAACAAAGACATACACTGACAAGAAGTAACAAAGACACATACTTACACCAGGTAACACAGACATACACTGAGACCAAGTAACAAAGACAGAAAATTACACCAAGTAACAAAGACATACACTTACACCAAGTATTTTGACATACACTGACACCAAGTAACAAAGACATTCGCTGATACCCAGTAACACAGACACACACTTACACCAAGTAACAAAGACATACAGTGACACGAAGTCACAAAGACACAAACTGACACCCAGTAACAAAGACATACACTGACATCAAGTAACAAAGACATAAACTGATACCCAGTAACACAGGCACACACTTACACCAAGTAACAAAGACATACACTGACACCAAGTCACAAAGACACTCACTGACACCCAGTAACAAAGACATACACTGAAACCAAGTCACAAAGACATACACTGATACCCAGTAACAAAGAACTACACTGATACCCACTAACACAGACACACACTTACACCAAGTAACAAAGACACACACTGATACCCAGTAACACAGACACACGCTTACACCAAGTAATAAAGACATACACTGATACCCAGTAACACAGACACACACTTACTCCAAGTAACAAAGACATACACTGACACCAAGTCACAAAGACACACACTGACACCCAGTAACAAAGACATACACTGACACCAAGTCACAAAGACATACACTGATACCCAGTAACAAAGAGATACACTGATACCCAGTAACACAGACACACACTTACACCCAGTAACAAAGACATACACTGACACCAAGTAACAAAGACATACACTAACACCAAGTCACAAAGACACACACTGACACCCAGTAACAAAGACATACACTGACACCAAGTCACAAAGACATACACTGATACACAGTAACAAAGACATACACTGATACCCCGTAACACAGACACACACTTACACCAAGTAACAAAGACAAACACTGATACCCAGTAACACAGACACACACTTACACCAAGTAACAAAGACATACACTGACACCCAGTAACAAAAACTTACACTGACAACCAGTAACACAGACACACACGGACACCAAGTCACAAAGACACACACTTACACCAAGTAACACAGACACACACTGACACCCAGTATCACAAACAAACACAATGACACCCAGTAACAAAGACACACACTGATACCCAGCAACACAGTCGTACACTTACACCAAGTAACAAAGACATACACTGACACCAAGTAACAAAGACATTTACTTACACCAAGTAACACAGACATACACTGACACCAAGTATTTTGACATACACTTACACCAAGTAACAAATACATACACTGACACCCAGTAACACAGACACACACTTTCACCAAGTAACAAAGACACACACTGATACCCAGTAACACAGACACACACTTGCACCAAGTAACAAAGACATACACTGACACCCAGTAACAAAGACATACACTGACACCCAGTAACACAGACACACACGGACACCAAGTAACAAAGACACACACTTACACCAAGTAACACAGACACACACTAACCCCCAGTAACACAGACACACACTTACACCAAGTAACAAAGACATGCACTGACACCAAGTAACAAAGACATACACTGATACCCAGTGACACAGACGCAACTTACACCAAGTAACAAAGACATACACTGACACCAAGTAACAAAGGCATACACTGATACCCAGTAACACAGACGCACACTTACACCAAGTAACAAAGACATACACTGATACCCAGTAACACAGACATACACTTACACCAAGTAGCACAGAAATACACTTGCACCAAGTATTTTGACAAACAATTACACCAAGTCACAAAGACATACACTGAAACCCAGTAACAAAGAAATCCACTGACAACAAGTCACAAAAACATACACTGACACCAAGTAACAAAGACATACACTTACACCAAGTAACAAAGACATACACTGACACCCAGGAACACAGACACAAACTGACACCAAGTAACAAAGACACACACTTACACCAAGTAACAAAGACAGACACTGACAAGAAGTAACAAAGACACACACTTACACCAAGTAACACAGACATACACTGACAGCAAGTAACAAAGACATAAACTTGCACCAAGTATTTTGACATACACTGACACCAAGTAACAAAGACATACACTGATACCCAGTAACACAGACACACACTTACACCAAGTAACAAAGACATACACTGACACCAAGTCACAAAGACACGCACTGACACCCAGTAACAAAGACATACACTGACACCAAGTAACAAAGACATACACTGACACCAAGTCACAAAGACATTTCCTGATACCCAGTAACACAGACGAACACTTACACCTAGTAACAAAACATTCACTTACACCAAGTAAGACAGACAAACACTTACACCAACTATTTTGACCTCCACTGACACCCAGTAACAAAGACATCCACGGACAACAAGTAACAAAGACATACACTTACATCAAGTAACAAAGACATACACTGACACCCAGGAACACAGACACACACTGACACCAAGTAACAAAGACACACACTTACACCAAGTAATAAAGACATACACTGACAAGAAGTAACAAAGACACACACTTACTCCAAGTAACACAGACATACACTGACACCAAGCAACAAAGAAAGAAATTTACACCAAGTAACAAAGACATACACTTACACCAAGTATTTTGACATACACTGACACCAAGTAACAAAGACATACACTGATACCCAATAACACAGACACACACTTACACCAAGTAACAAAGACATACACTTACACCAAGTAACAAAGACATACACTGACACCCAGGAACACAGACACACACTGACACCAAGTAACAAAGACACACACTTACACCAAGTAATAAAGACATACACTGACAAGAAGTAACAAAGACACACACTTACTCCAAGTAACACAGACATACACTGACACCAAGTAACAAAGACAGAATGTTACACCAAGTAACAAAGACATACACTTACACCAAGTATTTTGACATACACTGACACCAAGTAACAAAGACATACACTGATACCCAGTAACACAGACACACACTTACACCAAGTAACAAAGACATACACTGACACCAAGTCACAAAGACATACACTGATACCCAGTAACACAGACGAACACTTACACCTAGTAACAAAACATTCACTTACACCAAGGAAGACAGACATACACTTACACCAACTATTTTGACATCCACTGACACCCAGTAACAAAGACATACACTTACACCAAGTAACAAAGACATACACAGACACACACTGACACCAAGTAACAAAGGCACACACTTACACCAAGTAACAAAGACATACACTGATACCCAGTGACACAGACGCAACTTACACCAAGTAACAAAGACATACACTGACACCAAGTAACAAAGACATACACTGATACCCAGTAACACAGACGCACACTTACACCAAGTAACAAAGACATACACTTACACCAAGTAACAAAGACATACACTTGCACCAAGTATTTTGACAAACAATTACACCAAGTCACAAAGACATACACTGAAACCCAGTAACAAAGAAATCCACTGACAACAAGTCACAAAAACATACAGTGACACCAAGGAACAAAGACATACACTTACATCAAGTAACAAAGACATACACTGACACCCAGGAATACAGACACAAACTGACACCAAGTAACAAAGACACACACTTACACCAAGTAACAAAGACAGTCACTGACAAGAAGTAACAAAGACACACAATTACACCAAGTAACACAGACATACACTGACACCAAGTAACAAAGACATACACAGATACCCAGTAACACAGACACACACTGACACCAAGTAACAAAGACATAAACTTGCACCAAGTATTTTGACATACACTGACACCAAGTAACAAAGACATACACTGATACCCAGTAACACAGACACACACTTACACCAAGTAACAAAGACATACACTGACACCCAGTAACACAGACACACACTTACACCAAGTAACAAAGACATACACGGACACCAAGTTACAAATACATACACTGATACCCAGTAACACAGACGAACACTTACACCTAGTAACAAAACATTCACTGCCACCAAGAAAGACAGACATACACTTACACCAACTATTTTGACATCCACTGACACCCAGTAACAAAGACATCAACGGACAACAAGTAACAAAGACATACACTTACACCAAGTAACAAAGACATACACTGACACCCAGGAACACAGACACACACAGACACCAAGTAACAAAGACACAGACTTACACCAAGTAACAAAGACATACACTGACACCAAGTAACAAAGACAGAAATTTACACCAAGTTACAAAGACATACACTTACACCAAGTATTTTGACATACACTGACACCAAGTAACAAAGACATACACTGATACCCAGTAACACAGACACACACTTACACCAAGTAACAAAGACATACACTGACACCAAGTCACAAAGACATACACTGATAGCCAGTAACACAGACGAACACTTACACCTAGTAACAAAACATTCACTTACACCAAGTAAGACAGACATACACTTACACCAACTATTTTGACATCCACTGACACCCAGTAACAAAGACATCCACGGACAACAAGTAACAAAGACATACACTTACACCAAGTAACAAAGACATACACTGACACCCAGGAACACAGACACACACTGACACCAAGTAACAAAGACACAAACTTACACCAAGTAACAAAGACATAGACTGACACCAAGTAACAAAGACAGAAATTTACACCAAGTAACAAAGACACACACTTACACCACGTATTTTGACATACACTGACACCAAGTAACAAAGACATACACTGATACCCAGTAACACAGACACACACTTCCACCAAGTAACAAAGACATACACTGACACGAAGTCACAAAGACACACACTGACACCCAGTAACAAAGACATACACAGACACCAAGTAACAAAGACATACACTGATACCCAGTAACACAGACACACACTTACACCAAGTAACAAAGACATACATTGACACCAAGTCGCAAAGACACACACTGACATCCAGTAACAAAGACATACACTGACACCCAGTAACAAAGACATACACTGATACCCAGTAACACAGACACACACTTACACCCAGTAACAAAGACATACACTGACACCAAGTAACAAAGTCATACACTGACACCAAGTCACAAAGACACACACTGACACCCAGTAACAAAGACATACACTGACACCAAGTCACAAAGACAGACACTGATACCCAGTAACAAAGACATACACTGATACCCTGTAACACAGACACACACTTACACCAAGTAACAAAGACATACACTTACACCAAGTAACACAGACATACTCTTACACCATCTATTTTGACATACACTTACACCAAGTAACAAAGACATACACTGATACCCAGTAACAAAGAGATACACTGATACCCAGTAACACAGACACACACTTACACCCAGTAACAAAGACATACACTGACACCAAGTAACAAAGACATACACTAACACAAAGTCACAAAGACACACACTGACACCCAGTAACAAAGACATACACTGACACCAAGTCACAAAGACATACACTGATACACAGTAACAAAGACATACACTGATACCCCGTAACACAGACACACACTTGCACCAAATAACAAAGAAATACACTGATACCCAGTAACACAGACACACACTTACACCAAGTAACAAAGACATACACGGACACCAAGTTACAAAGACATACACTGATACCCAGTAACACAGACGAACACTTACACCTAGTAACAAAACATTCACTTCCACCAAGAAAGACAGACATACACTTACACCAACTATTTTGACATCCACTGACACCCAGTAACAAAGACATCAACGGACAACAAGTAACAAAGACATACACTTACACCAAGTAACAAAGACATACACTGACACCCAGGAACACAGACACACACTGACACCAAGTAACAAAGACACAGACTTACACCAAGTAACAAAGACATACACTGACACCAAGTAACAAAGACAGAAATTTACACCAAGTAACAAAGACATACACTTACACCAAGTATTTTGACATACACTGACACCAAGTAACAAAGACATACACTGATACCCAGTAACACAGACACATACTTACACCAAGTAACAAAGACATACACTGACACCAAGTCACAAAGTCATACACTGATAGCCAGTAACACAGACGAACACTTACACCTAGTAACAAAACATTCACTTACACCAAGTAAGACAGACATACACTTACACCAACTATTTTGACATCCACTGACACCCAGTAACAAAGACATCCACGGACAACAAGTAACAAAGACATACACTTACACCAAGTAACAAAGACATACACTGACACCCAGGAACACAGACACACACTGACACCAAGTAACAAAGACACACACTTACACCAAGTAACAAAGACATAGACTGACACCAAGTAACAAAGACAGAAATTTACACCAAGTAACAAAGACACACACTTACACCACGTATTTTGACATACACTGACACCAAGTAACAAAGACATACACTGATACCCAGTAACACAGACACACACTTCCACCAAGTAACAAAGACATACACTGACACGAAGTCACAAAGACACACACTGACACCCAGTAACAAAGACATACACAGACACCAAGTAACAAAGACATACACTGATACCCAGTAACACAGACACACACTTACACCAAGTAACAAAGACATACATTGACACCAAGTCGCAAAGACACACACTGACATCCAGTAACAAAGACATACACTGACACCCAGTAACAAAGACATACACTGATACCCAGTAACAAAGACATACACTGATACCCAGTAACACAGACACACACTTACACCCAGTAACAAAGACATACACTGACACCAAGTAACAAAGTCATACACTGACACCAAGTCACAAAGACACACACTGACACCCAGTAACAAAGACATACACTGACACCAAGTCACAAAGACAGACACTGATACCCAGTAACAAAGACATACACTGATACCCTGTAACACAGACACACACTTACACCAAGTAACAAAGACATACACTTACACCAAGTAACACAGACATACTCTTACACCATCTATTTTGACATACACTTACACCAAGTAACAAAGACATACACTGATACCCAGTAACAAAGAGATACACTGATACCCAGTAACACAGACACACACTTACACCCAGTAACAAAGACATACACTGACACCAAGTAACAAAGACATACACTAACACCAAGTCACAAAGACACACACTGACACCCAGTAACAAAGACATACACTGACACCAAGTCACAAAGACATACACTGATACACAGTAACAAAGACATACACTGATACCCCGTAACACAGACACACACTTGCACCAAATAACAAAGACTTACACTGATACCCAGTAACACAGACACACACTTACACCAAGTAACAAAGACATACACGGACACCAAGTTACAAAGACATACACTGATACCCAGTAACACAGACGAACACTTACACCTAGTAACAAAACATTCACTTCCACCAAGAAAGACAGACATACACTTACACCAACTATTTTGACATCCACTGACACCCAGTAACAAAGACATCAACGGACAACAAGTAACAAAGACATACACTTACACCAAGTAACAAAGACATACACTGACACCCAGGAACACAGACACACACTGACACCAAGTAACAAAGACACAGACTTACACCAAGTAACAAAGACATACACTGACACCAAGTAACAAAGACAGAAATTTACACCAAGTAACAAAGACATACACTTACACCAAGTATTTTGACATACACTGACACCAAGTAACAAAGACATACACTGATACCCAGTAACACAGACACATACTTACACCAAGTAACAAAGACATACACTGACACCAAGTCACAAAGTCATACACTGATAGCCAGTAACACAGACGAACACTTACACCTAGTAACAAAACATTCACTTACACCAAGTAAGACAGACATACACTTACACCAACTATTTTGACATCCACTGACACCCAGTAACAAAGACATCCACGGACAACAAGTAACAAAGACATACACTTACACCAAGTAACAAAGACATACACTGACACCCAGGAACACAGACACACACTGACACCAAGTAACAAAGACACACACTTACACCAAGTAACAAAGACATAGACTGACACCAAGTAACAAAGACAGAAATTTACACCAAGTAACAAAGACATACACTTACACCACGTATTTTGACATACACTGACACCAAGTAACAAAGACATACACTGATACCCAGTAACACAGACACACACTTCCACCAAGTAACAAAGACATACACTGACACGAAGTCACAAAGACACACACTGACACCCAGTAACAAAGACATACACAGACACCAAGTAACAAAGACATACACTGATACCCAGTAACACAGACACACACTTACACCAAGTAACAAAGACATACATTGACACCAAGTCACAAAGACACACACTGACATCCAGTAACAAAGACATACACTGACACCCAGTAACAAAGACATACACTGATACCCAGTAACAAAGACATACACTGATACCCAGTAACACAGACACACACTTACACCCAGTAACAAAGACATACACTGACACCAAGTAACAAAGTCATACACTGACACCAAGTCACAAAGACACACACTGACACCCAGTAACAAAGTCATACACTGACACCAAGTCACAAAGACAGACACTGATACCCAGTAACAAAGACATACACTGATACCCTGTAACACAGACACACACTTACACCAAGTAACAAAGACATACACTTACACCAAGTAACACAGACATACACTTACACCATCTATTTTGACATACACTTACACCAAGTAACAAAGACATACACTGATACCCAGTAACAAAGAGATACACTGATACCCAGTAACACAGACACACACTTACACCCAGTAACAAAGACATACACTGACACCAAGTAACAAAGACATACACTAACACCAAGTCACAAAGACACACACTGACACCCAGTAACAAAGACATACACTGACACCAAGTCACAAAGACATACACTGATACACAGTAACAAAGACATACACTGATACCCCGTAACACAGACACACACTTGCACCAAGTAACAAAGACAAACACTGATACCCAGTAACACAGACACACACTTACACCAAGTAACAAAGACATACACTGACACCCAGTAACAAAAACTTACACTGACAACCAGTAACACAGACACACACGGACACCAAGTCACAAAGACACACACTTACACCAAGTAACACAGACACACACTGACACCCAGTATCACAAACAAACACAATGACACCCAGTAACAAAGACACACACTGATACCCAGCAACACAGTCGTACACTTACACCAAGTAACAAAGACATACACTGACACCAAGTAACAAAGACATTTACTGACACCAAGTAACACAGACATACACTGACACCAAGTATTTTGACATACACTTACACCAAGTAACAAATACATACACTGACACCCAGTAACACAGACACACACTTTCACCAAGTAACAAAGACACACACTGATACCCAGTAACACAAACACACACTTGCACCAAGTAACAAAGACATACACTGACACCCAGTAACAAAGACATACACTGACACCCAGTAACACAGACACACACGGACACCAAGTAACAAAGACACACACTTACACCAAGTAACACAGACACACACTAACCCCCAGTAACACAGACACACACTTACACCAAGTAACAAAGACATGCACTGACACCAAGTAACAAAGACATACACTGATACCCAGTGACACAGACGCAACTTACACCAATTAACAAAGACATACACTGACACCAAGTAACAAAGACATACACTGATACCCAGTAACACAGACGCACACTTACACCAAGTAACAAAGACATACGCTGATACCCAGTAACACAGACATACACTTACACCAAGTAGCACAGAAATACACTTGCACCAAGTATTTTGACAAACAATTACACCAAGTCACGAAAACATACACTGAAACCAAGTGACAAAGACATACACTTACACCAAGTAACAAAGACATACACTGACACCCAGGAACACAGATACAAACTGACACCAAGTAACAAAGACACACACTTACACCAAGTAACAAAGACAGACACTGACAAGAAGTAACAAAGACACACACTTACACCAAGTAACACAGACATACACTGACAGCAAGTAACAAAGACATAAACTTGCACCAACTATTTGGACATACACTGACACCAAGTAACAAAGACATACACTGATACCCAGTAACACAGACACACACTTACACCAAGTAACAAAGACATACACTGACACCAAGTCACAAAGACACGCACTGACACCCAGTAACAAAGACATCCACGGACAACAAGTAACAGAGACATACACTTACACCAAGTAACAAAGACATACACTGACACCCAGGAACACAGACACACACTTACACCAAGTAACAAAGACACACACTTACACCAAGTAATAAAGACATACACTGACAAGAAGTAACAAAGACACACACTTACTCCAAGTAACACAGACATACACTGACACCAAGTAACAAAGACAGAAATTTACACCAAGTAACAAAGACATACACTTACACCAAGTATTTTGACATACACTGACACCAAGTAACAAAGACATACACTGATACCCAGTAACACAGACACACACTTACACCAAGTAACAAAGACATACACTGACACCAAGTCACAAAGACATACACTGATACCCAGTAACACAGACGAACACTTACACCTAGTAACAAAACATTCACTTACACCAAGGAAGACAGACATACACTTACACCAACTATTTTGACATCCACTGACACCCAGTAACAAAGACATACACTTACACCAAGTAACAAAGACATACACAGACACACACTGACACCAAGTAACAAAGACACACACTTACACCAAGTAACAAAGACATACACTGATACCCAGTGACACAGACGCAACTTACACCAAGTAACAAAGACATACACTGACACCAAGTAACAAAGACATACACTGATACCCAGTAACACAGACGCACACTTACACCAAGTAACAAAGACATACACTTACACCAAGTAACAAAGACATACACTTGCACCAAGTATTTTGACAAACAATTACACCAAGTCACAAAGACATACACTGAAACCCAGTAACAAAGAAATCCACTGACAACAAGTCACAAAAACATACAGTGACACCAAGTAACAAAGACATACACTTACACCAAGTAACAAAGACATACACTGACACCCAGGAATACAGACACAAACTGACACCAAGTAACAAAGACACACACTTACACCAAGTAACAAAGACAGTCACTGACAAGAAGTAACAAAGACACACAATTACACCAAGTAACACAGACATACACTGACACCAAGTAACAAAGACATAAACTTGCACCAAGTATTTTGACATACACTGACACCAAGTAACAAAGACATACACTGATACCCAGTAACACAGACACACACTTACACCAAGTAACAAAGACATACACTGATACCCAGTAACACAGACACACACTTACACCAAGTAACAAAGACATACACGGACACCAAGTTACAAAGACATACACTGATACCCAGTAACACAGACGAACACTTACACCTAGTAACAAAACATTCACTTCCACCAAGAAAGACAGACATACACTTACACCAACTATTTTGACATCCACTGACACCCAGTAACAAAGACATCAACGGACAACAAGTAACAAAGACATACACTTACACCAAGTAACAAAGACAGACACTGACACCCAGGAACACAGACACACACTGACACCAAGTAACAAAGACACAGACTTACAACAAGTAACAAAGACATACACTGACACCAAGTAACAAAGACAGAAATTTACACCAAGTAACAAAGACATACACTTACACCAAGTATTTTGACATACACTGACACCAAGTAACAAAGACATACACTGATACCCAGTAACACAGACACATACTTACACCAAGTAACAAAGACATACACTGACACCAAGTCACAAAGACATACACTGATAGCCAGTAACACAGACGAACACTTACACCTAGTAACAAAACATTCACTTACACCAAGTAAGACAGACATACACTTACACCAACTATTTTGACATCCACTGACACCCAGTAACAAAGACATCCACGGACAACAAGTAACAAAGACATACACTTACACCAAGTAACAAAGACATACACTGACACCCAGGAACACAGACACACACTGACACCAAGTAACAAAGACACACACTTACACCAAGTAACAAAGACATAGACTGACACCAAGTAACAAAGACAGAAATTTACACCAAGTAACAAAGACATACACTTACACCACGTATTTTGACATGCACTGACACCAAGTAACAAAGACATACACTGATACCCAGTAACACAGACACACACTTCCACCAAGTAACAAAGACATACACTGACACGAAGTCACAAAGACACACACTGACACCCAGTAACAAAGACATACACAGACACCAAGTAACAAAGACATACACTGATACCCAGTAACACAGACACACACTTACACCAAGTAACAAAGACATACATTGACACCAAGTCACAAAGACACACACTGACATCCAGTAACAAAGACATACACTGACACCCAGTAACAAAGACATACAATGATACCCAGTAACAAAGACATACACTGATACCCAGTAACACAGACACACACTTACACCCAGTAACAAAGACATACACTGACACCAAGTAACAAAGTCATACACTGACACCAAGTCACAAAGACACACACTGACACCCAGTAACAAAGACATACACTGACACCAAGTCACAAAGACATACACTGATACCCAGTAACAAAGACATACACTGATACCCTGTAACACAGACACACACTTACACCAAGTAACAAAGACATACACTTACACCAAGTAACACAGACATACACTTACACCATCTATTTTGACATACACTTACACCAAGTAACAAAGACATACACTGACACCCAGTAACAAAGACATCCACTGACAACAAGTCACAAACACATACACTGACACCAAGTAACAAAGACATACACTTACACCAAGTAACAAAGACATACACTGAATCCCAGGAACACAGACACACACTGGCACCAAGTAAGAAAGACACACGCTTACACCAAGTAACAAAGACATACACTGACAAGAAGTAACAAAGACACACACTTACTCCAAGTAACACAGACATACACTGACACCAAGTAACAAAGACAGAAGATTACACCAAGTAACAAAGACATACACTTACACCAAGTATTTTGACATACACTGACACCAAGTAACAAAGACATACACTGATACCCAGTAACACAGACACACACTTACACCAAGTAACAAAGACATACACTGACACGAAGTCACAAAGACACACACTGACACCCAGTAACAAAGACATACACTGACACCAAGTAACAAAGACATACACTGATACGCAGTAACACCGACACAAACTTACACCAAGTAACAAAGACATACACTGACACCAAGTCACAAAGACACACACTGACACCCAGTAACAAAGACATACACTGACACCAAGTCACAAAGACACACACTGACACCCAGTAACAAAGACATTCACTGACACCAAGTCACAAATACATACACTGATACCCAGTAACAAAGACATACACTGATACCCAGAAACACAGACACACACTTACACCAAGTAAAAAAGACAGACACTGATACCCAGTAACACAGACACACACTTACACCCAGTAACAAAGACATACTCTGACACCCAGTTACACAGACACATCCGGACACCAAGTAACAAAGACACACACTTGCACCAAGTAACACAGACACACACTGACACCCAGTAACACAAACAAACACACTGAAACCAAGCAACACAGATATACACAGACACCAAGTAACAAAGACATGCACTGATACCCAGTCACACTGGCACACACTGGGGTTGGGGGGGGTTTCACTTTGGCGCAGTGGTTAGCACCGCAGCTCAAGGGACCCGGCTTCGATTCTCGGTACTGCCTTTGCGGAGTTTGCAAGTTCTCCCTGTGACTGCGTGGGTTTCCTCTCAGTGCTCCGGTTTCCTCCCACATGCCAAAGACTTGCAGGTTGATAGGTTAATTGGCCATCATAAATTGCCCCTAGTATCGGTAGGTGGTAGCGAAATATATTGGGATAGGTGGGGATGTGATAGGAATACGGGATTAGTGTAGGATTAGTGTAAATGGGTGGTTGATGGTCGGCACATACTCGGTGGGCCGAAGGGCCTGTTTAAGTGCTGGATCTCTGAACTAAACTAAATACTGACACCTAGTGACACAGACCCACACTGACACCCAGTAACACAAACAAACACACACTGAAAGCAAGTAACACAGACTTGCACTGACACCACGTAACAAAGACATACACTTACACCAAGTAACAAAGACAGACAATTACACCAAGTCACAAAGACATACACTGATGCCCAGTAACACAGACACACACGGACACCAAGTAACAAAGACATACACTGACACCAAGTAACAAAGACATGCACTTACACCAAGTAACAAAGACACACACTTACACCAAGTAACACAGACATACACTGACACCAAGTAACAAAGACACACACTTACACCAAGTAACACAGACATACACTGACACCAAGTAACAAAGAGAGACAATTACACCAAGTAACAAAGATATACATTTACACCAAATATTTTGACATGCACTGACACCAAGTAACATACACATACCCAGTAACACAGACACACACTTACACCAAGTAACACAGACATACACTGACACCAAGTAACAAAGACATGCACTGATACCCGGTAACAAAGACACATACTTACACCAAGTAAAAAAGACAGACACTGATACCCAGTAACACAGACACACACTTACACCAAGTAACAAAGACATACACTGACACCCAGTAACAAAGACATTCACTGACACCCAGTAGCACAGACACACACGGACACCAAGTAACAAAGACACACACTTACATGCCAAAGACTTGCAGGTTGATATGTTAATTGGCCATCATAAATTGCCCCTAGTATAGGTAGGTGGTAGTGGCATATATAGGGATGGGTGGGGATGTGATAGGAATACCGGATCAGTGTAGGATTAGTGTAAATAGCTGGTTAATGGTCGGCACAGACTCGGGGGGCCGAAGGGCCTTTTTAAGTGCTGTAACTCTAAACTAAACTAAATACTGACACCTCGTGTCACAGACACACACTGACACACAGTAAAAAAGACATACACTGACACCAAGTCACAAAGACATACACAGATACCAAGTCACCAAGACATACACTGATACCCAGTAACAAAGACCTGCACTGATACCCAGTAACACAGACACACACTTACACCAAGTAACAAAGACACACACTGATACCCAGTAACACAGACACACGCTTACACCAAGTAATAAAGACATACACTGATACCCAGTAACACAGACACACACTTACTCCAAGTAACAAAGACATACACTGACACCCAGTAACAAAGACATACACTGACACCAAGTCACAAAGACATACACTGATACCCAGTAACAAAGAGATACACTGATACCCAGCAACACAGACACACACTTACACCCAGTAACAAAGACATACACTGACACCAAGTAACAAAGACATACACTAACACCAAGTCACAAAGACACACACTGACACCCAGTAACAAAGACATACACTGACACCAAGTCACAAAGACATACACTGATACACAGTAACAAAGACATACACTGATACCCCGTAACACAGACATACACTTACACCAAGTAACAAAGACAAACACTGATACCCAGTAACACAGACACACACTTACACCAAGTAACAAAGACATACACTGACACCCAGTAACAAAAACTTACACTGACAACCAGTAACACAGACACACATGGACACCAAGTCACAAAGACACACACTGACACCCAGTAACAAAGACATACACTGACACCAAGTCACAAAGACATACACTGATACCCAGTAACAAAGACATACACTGATACCCTGTAACACAGACACACACTTACACCAAGTAACAAAGACATACACTTACACCAAGTAACACAGACATACACTTACACCATCTATTTTGACATACACTTACACCAAGTAACAAAGACATACACTGACACCCAGTAACAAAGACATCCACTGACAACAAGTCACAAACACATACACTGACACCAAGTAACAAAGACATACACTTACACCAAGTAACAAAGACATACACTGAATCCCAGGAACACAGACACACACTGGCACCAAGTAAGAAAGACACACGCTTACACCAAGTAACAAAGACATACACTGACAAGAAGTAACAAAGACACACACTTACTCCAAGTAACACAGACATACACTGACACCAAGTAACAAAGACAGAAGATTACACCAAGTAACAAAGACATACACTTACACCAAGTATTTTGACATACACTGACACCAAGTAACAAAGACATACACTGATACCCAGTAACACAGACACACACTTACACCAAGTAACAAAGACATACACTGACACGAAGTCACAAAGACACACACTGACACCCAGTAACAAAGACATACACTGACACCAAGTAACAAAGACATACACTGATACGCAGTAACACCGACACAAACTTACACCAAGTAACAAAGACATACACTGACACCAAGTCACAAAGACACACACTGACACCCAGTAACAAAGACATACACTGACACCAAGTCACAAAGACACACACTGACACCCAGTAACAAAGACATTCACTGACACCAAGTCACAAATACATACACTGATACCCAGTAACAAAGACATACACTGATACCCAGAAACACAGACACACACTTACACCAAGTAAAAAAGACAGACACTGATACCCAGTAACACAGACACACACTTACACCCAGTAACAAAGACATACTCTGACACCCAGTTACACAGACACATCCGGACACCAAGTAACAAAGACACACACTTGCACCAAGTAACACAGACACACACTGACACCCAGTAACACAAACAAACACACTGAAACCAAGCAACACAGATATACACAGACACCAAGTAACAAAGACATGCACTGATACCCAGTCACACTGGCACACACTGGGGTTGGGGGGGGGTTTCACTTTGGCGCAGTGGTTAGCACCGCAGCTCAAGGGACCCGGGTTCGATTCTCGGTACTGCCTGTGCGGAGTTTGCAAGTTCTCCCTGTGACTGCGTGGGTTTCCTCTCAGTGCTCCGGTTTCCTCCCACATGCCAAAGACTTGCAGGTTGATAGGTTAATTGGCCATCATAAATTGCCCCTAGTATCGGTAGGTGGTAGCGAAATATATTGGGATAGGTGGGGATGTGATAGGAATACGGGATTAGTGTAGGATTAGTGTAAATGGGTGGTTGATGGTCGGCACAGACTCGGTGGGCCGAAGGGCCTGTTTAAGTGCTGGATCTCTGAACTAAACTAAATACTGACACCTAGTGTCACAGACACACACTGACACCCAGTAACACAAACAAACACACACTGAAAGCAAGTAACACAGACTTGCACTGACACCACGTAACAAAGACATACACTTACACCAAGTAACAAAGACAGACAATTACACCAAGTCACAAAGACATACACTGATGCCCAGTAACACAGACACACACGGACACCAAGTAACAAAGACATACACTGACACCAAGTAACAAAGACATGCACTTACACCAAGTAACAAAGACACACACTTACACCAAGTAACACAGACATACACTGACACCAAGTAACAAAGACACACACTTACACCAAGTAACACAGACATACACTGACACCAAGTAACAAAGAGAGACAATTACACCAAGTAACAAAGATATACATTTACACCAAATATTTTGACATGCACTGACACCAAGTAACATACACATACCCAGTAACACAGACACACACTTACACCAAGTAACACAGACATACACTGACACCAAGTAACAAAGACATGCACTGATACCCGGTAACAAAGACACATACTTACACCAAGTAAAAAAGACAGACACTGATACCCAGTAACACAGACACACACTTACACCAAGTAACAAAGACATACACTGACACCCAGTAACAAAGACATTCACTGACACCCAGTAGCACAGACACACACGGACACCAAGTAACAAAGACACACACTTACATGCCAAAGACTTGCAGGTTGATATGTTAATTGGCCATCATAAATTGCCCCTAGTATAGGTAGGTGGTAGTGGCATATATAGGGATGGGTGGGGATGTGATAGGAATACCGGATCAGTGTAGGATTAGTGTAAATAGCTGGTTAATGGTCGGCACAGACTCGGGGGGCCGAAGGGCCTTTTTAAGTGCTGTAACTCTAAACTAAACTAAATACTGACACCTCGTGTCACAGACACACACTGACACACAGTAAAAAAGACATACACTGACACCAAGTCACAAAGACATACACAGATACCAAGTCACCAAGACATACACTGATACCCAGTAACAAAGACCTGCACTGATACCCAGTAACACAGACACACACTTACACCAAGTAACAAAGACACACACTGATACCCAGTAACACAGACACACGCTTACACCAAGTAATAAAGACATACACTGATACCCAGTAACACAGACACACACTTACTCCAAGTAACAAAGACATACACTGACACCCAGTAACAAAGACATACACTGACACCAAGTCACAAAGACATACACTGATACCCAGTAACAAAGAGATACACTGATACCCAGCAACACAGACACACACTTACACCCAGTAACAAAGACATACACTGACACCAAGTAACAAAGACATACACTAACACCAAGTCACAAAGACACACACTGACACCCAGTAACAAAGACATACACTGACACCAAGTCACAAAGACATACACTGATACACAGTAACAAAGACATACACTGATACCCCGTAACACAGACATACACTTACACCAAGTAACAAAGACAAACACTGATACCCAGTAACACAGACACACACTTACACCAAGTAACAAAGACATACACTGACACCCAGTAACAAAAACTTACACTGACAACCAGTAACACAGACACACATGGACACCAAGTCACAAAGACACACACTTACACCAAGTAACACAGACACACACTGACACCCAGTATCACAAACAAACACAATGACACCCAGTAACAAAGACACACACTGATACCCAGCAACACAGTCGTACACTTACACCAAGTAACAAAGACATACACTGACACCAAGTAACAAAGACATTTACTTACACCAAGTAACACAGACATACACTGACACCAAGTATTTTGACATACACTTACACCAAGTAACAAAGATACACTGACACGAAGTCACAAAGACACACACTGAAACCCAGTAACAAAGACATACACAGACACCAAGTAACAAAGACATACACTGATACCCAGTAACACAGACACACACTTACACCAAGTAACAAAGACATACATTGACACCAAGTCACAAAGACACACACTGACATCCAGTAACAAAAACATACACTGACACCCAGTAACAAAGACATACACTGATACCCAGTAACACAGACACACATTACACCCAGTAACAAAGACATACACTGACACCAAGTAACAAAGTCATACACTGACACCAAGTCACAAAGACACACACTGACACCCAGTAACTAAGACATACACTGACACCAAGTCACAAAGACATACACTGATACCCAGTAACAAAGACATACACTGATACCCTGTAACACAGACACACACTTACACCAAGTAACAAAGACATACACTTACACCAAGTAACACAGAAATACACTTACACCAACTATTTTGACATACACTTACACCAAGTCACAAACACATATACTGACACCAAGTAACAAAGACATACACTTACACCAAGTAACAAAGACATACACTGACACCCAGGAACACAGACACACACTGGCACCAAGTAACAAAGACACACACTTACACCAAGTAACAAAGACATACACTGACAAGAAGTAACAAAGACACACACTTACTCCAAGTAACACAGACATACACTGACACCAAGTAACAAAGACAGAAAATTACACCAAGTAACAAAGACATACACTTACACCAAGTATTTTGACATACACTGACACCAAGTAACAAAGACATATACTGATACCCAGTAACACAGACACACACTTACACCAAGTAACAAAGACATACACTGACACGAAGTCACAAAGACACACACTGACACCCAGTAACAAAGACATACACTGACACCAAGTAACAAAGACATCCACTGATACGCAGTAACACCGACACAAACTTACACCAAGTAACACAGACATACACTGACACCAAGTCACAAAGACACACACTGACACCCAGTAACAAAGACATACACTGACACCAAGTCACAAAGACACACACTGACACCCAGTAACAAAGACATTCACTGACACCAAGTCACAAATACATACACTGATACCCAGTAACAAAGACATACACTGATACCCAGAAACACAGACACACACTTACGCCAAGTAAAAAAGACAGACACTGACACCCAGTAACACAGACACACACTTACACCCAGTAACAAAGACATACTCTGACACCCAGTTACTCAGACACATCCGGACACCAAGTAACAAAGACACACACTTACACCAAGTAACACAGACACACACTGACACCCAGTAACACTAACAAACACACTGAAACCAAGCAACACAGATATACACAGACACCAAGTAACAAAGACATACACTGATACCCAGTCACACTGGCACACACTGTGGTTGGGGGGGGTTTCACTTTGGCGCAGTGGTTAGCACCGCAGCTCAAGGGACCTGGGTTCCATTCTCGGTACTGCCTGTGCGGAGTTTGCAAGTTCTCCCTGTGTCTGCGTGGGTTTCCTCTCAGTGCTCCGGTTTCCTCCCACATGCCAAAGACTTGCAGGTTGATAGGTTAATTGGCCATCATAAATTGCCCCTAGTATCGGTAGGTGGTAGCGAAATATATAGGGTACGGTGGGGATGTGATAGGAATAGGGGATTAGTGTCGGATTAGTATAAATGGGTTGTTGATGGTCGGCACATACTCGGTGGGCCGAAGGGCCTGTTTAAGTGCTGGATCTCTGAACTAAACTAAATACTGACACCTAGTGTCACAGACACACACTGACACCCAGTAACACAAACAAACACACACTGACACCAAGTAACACAGACTTGCACTGACACCACGTAACAAAGACATACACTTACACCAAGTAACAAAGACAGACAATTACACCAAGTCACAAAGACATACACTGATGCCCAGTAACACAGACACACACGGACACCAAGTAACAAAGACATACACTGACACCAAGTAACAAAGACATACACTTACACCAAGTAACAAAGACACACACTTACACCAAGTAACACAGACATACACTGACACCAAGTAACAAAGACAGACAATTACACCAAGTAACAAAGATATACATTTACACCAAATATTTTGACATGCACTGACACCAAGTAACATACACATACCCAGTAACACAGACACACACTTACACCAAGTAACACAGACATACACTGACACCAAGTAACAAAGACATGCACTGATACCCGGTAACAAAGACACATACTTACACCAAGTAAAAAAGACAGACACTGATACCCAGTAACGCAGACATACACTTACACCAAGTATTTTGACATACACTGACACCAAGTAACAAAGACAAACACTTACACCAAGTAACAAAGACATACACTGACACCAAGTCACAAAGACACACACTGACACCCAGTAACACAGACATACACTGACAACAAGTAACAAAGACATACACTGATACCCAGTAACACAGACACACACTTACACCAAGTAACAAAGACATACACTGACACCAAGTCGCAAAGACACACACTGACTCCCAGTAACAAAGACATACACTGAAACCAAGTCACAAAGACATACACTGATACCCAGTAACAAAGACATACACCGATACCCAGTAACACAGACGCACACTTACAACAAGTAACAAAGGCATACACTAACACCAAGTAACACAGACATACACTGACACCAACTATTTTGACATACACTTACACCAAGTAACAAAGACGTACACTGACACCAAGTAACAAAGACATCCACTGACAACAAGTCACAAACACTTGCACTGACACCAAGTAACAAAGACATTCACTTACACCAAGTAACAAAGCCATACACTGACACCCAGGAACACAGACACACACTGACACCAAATAACAAAGACATACACTTACACCAAGTAACAAAGACATACACTGACAAGAAGTAACAAAGACACATACTTACACCAAGTAACACAGACATACACTGACACCAAGTAACAAAGACAGAAAATTACACCAAGTAACAAAGACATACACTTACACCAAGTATTTTGACATACACTGACACCAAGTAACAAAGACATTCACTGATACCCAGTAACACAGACACACACTTACACCAAGTAACAAAGACATACACTGACACGAAGTCACAAAGACACACACTGACACCCAGTAAAAAAGACATACACTGACATCAAGTAACAAAGACATAAACTGATACCCAGTAACACAGGCACACACTTACACCAAGTAACAAAGACATACACTGACACCAAGTCACAAAGACACACACTGACACCCAGTAACAAAGACATACACTGAAACCAAGTCACAAAGAGATACTCTGATACCCAGTAACAAAGACCTGCACTGATACACAGTAACACAGACACACACTTACACAAAGTAACAAAGACACACACTGATACCCAGTAACACAGACACACGCTTACACCAAGTAATAAAGACATACACTGATACCCAGTAACACAGACACACACTTACTCCAAGTAACAAAGACGTACACTGACACCAAGTCACAAAGACACACACTGACACCCAGTAACAAAGACATACACTGACACCAAGTCACAAAGACATACACTGATACCCAGTAACAAAGAGATACACTGATACCCATTAACACAGACACACACTTACACCCAGTAACAAAGACATACACTGACACCAAGTAACAAAGACATACACTAACACCAAGTCACAAAGACACACACTGACACCCAGTAACAAAGACATACACTGACACCAAGTCACAAAGACATACACTGATACACAGTAACAAAGACATGCACTGATACCCCGTAACACAGACACACACTTACACCAAGTAACAAAGACAAACACTGATACCCAGTAACACAGACACACACTTACACCAAGTAACAAAGACATACACTGACACCCAGTAACAAAAACTTACACTGACAACCAGTAACACAGACACACACGGACACCAAGTCACAAAGACACACACTTACACCAAGTAACACAGACACACACTGACACCCAGTGTCACAAACAAACACAATGACACCCAGTAACAAAGACACACACTGATACCCAGCAACACAGTCGTACACTTACACCAAGTAACAAAGACATACACAGAAAACAAGTAACAAAGACATTTACTTACACCAAGTAACACAGACATACACTGACACCAAGTATTTTGACATACACTTACACCAAGTAACAAATACATACACTGACACCCAGTAACACAGACACACACTTTCACCAAGTAACAAAGACACACACTGATACCCAGTAACACAGACACACACTTGCACCAAGTAACAAAGACATACACTGACACCCAGTAACAAAGACATACACTGACACCCAGTAACACAGACACACACGGACACCAAGTAACAAAGACACACACTTACACCAAGTAACACAGACACACACTAACCCCCAGTAACACAGACACACACTTACACCAAGTAACAAAGACATGCACAGACACCAAGTAACAAAGACATACACTGATACCCAGTGACACAGACGCAACTTACACCAAGTAACAAAGACATACACTGACACCAAGTAACAAAGACTTACACTGATACCCAGTAACACAGACATACACTTACACCAAGTAGCACAGAAATACACTTGCATTAAGTATTTTGACAAACAATTACACCAAGTCACAAAGACATACATTGAAACCCAGTAACAAAGAAATCCACTGACAACAAGTCACAAAAACATACATTGACACCAAGTAACAAAGACATACACTTACACCAAGTAACAAAGACATACACTGACACCCAGGAACACAGACACAAACTGACACCAAGTAACAAAGACACACACTTACACCAAGTAACAAAGACAGACACTGACAAGAAGTAACAAAGACACACACTTACACCAAGTAACACAGACATACACTGACACTAAGTAACAAAGTCATAAACTTGCACCAAGTATTTTGACATACACTGACACCAAGTAACAAAGACATACACTGATACCCAGTAACACAGACACACACTTACACCAAGTAACAAAGACATACACTGACACCAAGTCACAAAGACACGCACTGACACCCAGTAACAAAGACATACACTGACACCAAGTAACAAAGACATACACTGACACCAAATCACAAAGACATTTCCTGATACCCAGTAACACAGACGAAAACTTACACCTAGTAACAAAACATTCACTTACACCAAGTAAGTCAGACAAACACTTACACCAACTATTTTGACCTCCACTGACACCCAGTAACAAAGACATCCACGGACAACAAGTAACAAAGACATACACTTACAACAAGTAACAAAGACATACACTGACACCCAGGAACACAGACACACACTGACACCAAGTAACAAAGACACACACTTACACCAAGTAATAAAGACATACACTGACAAGAAGTAACAAAGACACACACTTACTCCAAGTAACACAGACATACACTGACACCAAGTAACAAAGACAGAAATTTACACCAAGTAACAAAGACATACACTTACACCAAGTATTTTGACATACACTGACACCAAGTAACAAAGACATACACTGATACCCAGTAACACAGACACACACTTACACCAAGTAACAAAGACATACACTGACACCAAGTCACAAAGACATACACTGATACCCAGTAACACAGACGAACACTTACACCTAGTAACAAAACATTCACTTACACCAAGGAAGACAGACATACACTTACACCAACTATTTTGACATCCACTGACACCCAGTAACAAAGACACACACTGACACCAAGTAACAAAGACACACACTTACACCAAGTAACAAAGACATACACTGATACCCAGTGACACAGACGCAACTTACACCAAGTAACAAAGACATACACTGACACCAAGTAACAAAGACATACACTGATACCCAGTAACACAGACGCACACTTACACCAAGTAACAAAGACATACACTTACACCAAGTAACAAAGACATGCACTTGCACCAAGTATTTTGACAAACAATTACACCAAGTCACATAGACATACACTGAAACCCAGTAACAAAGAAATCCACTGACAACAAGTCACAAAAACATACGGTGACACCAAGTAACAAAGACATACACTTACACCAAGTAACAAAGACATACACTGACACCCAGGAATACAGACACAAACTGACACCAAGTAACAAAGACACACACTTACACCAAGTAACAAAGACAGTCACTGACAAGAAGTAACAAAGACACACAATTACACCAAGTAACACAGACATACACTGACACCAAGTAACAAAGACATAAACTTGCACCAAGTATTTTGTCATACACTGACACCAAGTAGCAAAGACATACACTGATACCCAGTAACACAGACACACACTTACACCAAGTAGCAAAGACATACACTGATACCCAGTAACACAGACGAACACTTACACCTAGTAACAAAACATTCACTTCCACCAAGAAAGACAGACATACACTTACACCAACTATTTTGACATCCACTGACACCCAGTAACAAAGACATCAACGGACAACAAGTAAAAAGACATACACTTACACCAAGTAACAAAGACATACACTGACACCCAGGAACACAGACACACACTGACACCAAGTAACAAAGACACAGACTTACACCAAGTAACAAAGACATACACTGACACCAAGTAACAAAGACAGAAATTTACACCAAGTAACAAAGACATAAACTTACACCAAGTATTTTGACATACACTGACACCAAGTAACAAAGACATACACTGATACCCAGTAACACAGACACACACTTACACCAAGTAGCAAAGACATAAACTGACACCAAGTCACAAAGACATACACTGATAGCCAGTAACACAGACGAACTCTTACACCTAGTAACAAAACATTCACTTACACCAAGTAAGACAGACATACACTTACACCAACTATTTTGACATCCACTGACACCCAGTAACAAAGACATCCACGGACAACAAGTAACAAAGACATACACTTACACCAAGTATCAAAGACATACACTGACACCCAGGAACACAGACACACACTGACACCAAGTAACAAAGACACACACTTACACCAAGTAACACAGACATACACTGACACCAAGTAACAAAGCCAGACAATTACACCAAGTAACAAAGTCATACACCTACACCAAGTATTTTGACATACACTGACACCAAGTAACAAAGACATACACTGGCACCAAATCACAAAGACACACACTGACATCCAGTAACAAAGACATACACCGACACCAAGTAACAAAGACATACACTGATACCCAGTAACACAGACACACACTTACACCAAGTAACAAAGTCATACATTGACACCAAGTAACAATGACATACACTGACACCAAGTCACAAGCACATACACTGACACCAAGTAACAAAGACATACAATTACACCAAGTAACAAAGACATACACTGATACCCAGTAACACAGACACACACTGACACCCAGTTAGAAACACACACTGACCCCCAGCAACACAGACACACAGTGACCCCCAGTAACACAGACATACACTGATACTCAGTAACACATACACTCACTTACACCAAGTAACAAAGGCATCCACTGACACAAAGTAACAAAGACATACTCTGATACCCAGTAACACAGACACACACTTACACCAAGTAACAAAGACAGACACTGATACCCATTAACACAGACACACACTTACACCAGGTAACAAAGACATACACTTACACCAAGTAACACAGACATACTCTGACCCCCAGTAACACAGACACACACTTACACCGAGTAACAAAGAGACACACTGACACCCAGTAACAAAGACATACACTGACACCAAGTAACAAAGTCATACACTGATACCCAGTAACAAAGACACACACTTACACCAAGTCACAAAGACACACACTGACACCAAGTAACAAAGACAAACACTGACACCAAGTCACAAAGACATACACTGATACCCAGTAACAAAGACATACACTGATACCCAGTAACACAGACGCACACTTACTCCAAGTAACAAAGACATACACTTACACCAGGTAACACAGACATACACTTACACCAAGTATTTTGACATACACTTACACCAAGTAACAAAGACTCACACTGACACCCAGTAACAAAGACATTCACTGACAACAAGTCACAAACACATACAATGACACCAAATAACAAAGACATCCAATTACACCAAGTAACAAAGACACACACTTACACCAAGTAACACAGACATACACTGACACCAAGTAACAAAGACAGACAATTACACCAAGTAACAAAGACATACACCTACAACAAGCATTTTGACATACACTGACACCAAGTAACAAAGACATACACTGACACCCAGTAACACAGACACACACATACAACAAGTAACAAAGACATACACTGACACCCATTATCAAAGATATACACTGACACCAAGTAACAAAGACATACACTGATACCCAGTAACACAGACACACACTGACACCCAGTAACAAAGACATACACTGACACCAAGTAACAGAGACATACACTGATGCCCAGTAACACAGACACACACTTACCCCAAATCACAAAGACACACACTGGCACCAAGTAACAAAGACATGCACTGACACCAAGTAACAAAGACAGACACTGATACCAAGTAACACAGACACACACTTGCACCAAGTAACAAAGACACACTCTTACACCAAGTAACAATGACATACACTGACACAAAGTCACAAACACATACACTGACACCAAGTATAAAAGACATGCAATTACACCAATTAACAAAGACATACACTGATACCCAGTAACACAGACACACACTGACACACAGTTAGAAACACACACTGACCCCCAGCAACACAGACACACAGTGACCCCCAGTAACACAGACATACACTGATACCCAGTAACACAGACACACACTTACACCAAGTAACAAAGGCATACACTGACACCAAGTAACAAAGACATACACTGATACCCAGTAACACAGACACACACTTACACCAAGTAACAAAGACAGACACTGATACCCATTAACACAGACACACACTTACACCAAGTAACAAAGACATACACTTACACCAAGTAACACAGACATACTCAGACCCCCAGTAACACAGACATACACTGATACCCTGTAACACAGACTCACACTTACACCGAGTAACAAAGAGACACACTGACACCCAGTAACAAAGACATACACTGACACCAAGTAACAAAGACACACACTGACACCAAGTAACAAAGACAAACACTGACACCAAGTCACAAAGACATACACTGATACCCAGTAACAAAGACATACACTGATACCCAGTAACACAGACGCACACTTACTCCAAGTAACAAAGACATACACTTGCACCAGGTAACACAGACATACACTTACACCAAGTATTTTGACATACACTTACACCAAGTAACAAAGACACACACTGACACCCAGTAACAAAGACATTCACTGACAACAAGTCACAAACACATACAATGACACCAAATAACAAAGACATCCAAATACACCAAGTAACAAAGACACACACTTACACCAAGTAACACAGACATTCACTGACACCAAGTAACAAAGACAGACAATTACACCAAGTAACAAAGACATACACCTACACCAAGCATTTTGACATACACTGACACCCAGTAACACAGACACACACTTACAGCAAGTAACAGAGACATACACTAACACCGAATATTTTGACATCCACTGACACCAAGTAACAAAGACATACACTGATACCAGGTAACACAGACACACAGGGACACCAAGTAACAAAGACACAGACTTCCACCAAGTAACACAGACACAAACTGACACCCAGTAACACAGACACACACTTACACCAAGTAACACAGACATACACTGACACCAAGTAACAAAGACACACACTGACACCCAGTAACACAGACATACACTGACACCAAGTAACAAAGACAGACCATTACAACAAGTAACAAAGACATACACTTACACCAAGTATTTTGACATGGACTGACACCAAGTAACAAAGACATACACTGACACCAAGTAAAAAAGACTTACACTGACACCAAGTCACAAAAAAATACACTGATACCAAGTCGCAAAGACATGCACTGATGCCCAGTAACAAAGACACAGACTTACATCAAGTAACACAGACATACACTGACACCAAGTAACAAAGACAGACAATTACACCAAGTAACAAAGACATACACTTACACCAAGTATTTTGACATACACTGACACCAAGTAACAAAGACATACACTGATACCCAGTAACGCAGACACACACTTACACCCAGTAAAAAAGACATACACTGACACCAAGTCACAAAAACATACACTGTTACCAAGTCACAAAGACATACACTGATGCCCAGTAACACAGACACACACTGACAGCAAGTAACAAAGACATACACTGACACCAAGTAACAAAGACATACACTTACACCAAGGAACAAAGACACACACTGACACCAAGTAACACAGACATACACTGACACCAAGTAACAAAGGCAGACAATTACACCAAGTAACAGAGACATACACTAACACCAAATATTTTGACATCCACTGACATCAAGTAACAAAGACATACACTGATACCAGGTAACACAAACACACAGGGACACCAAGTAACAAAGACACAGACTTACACCAAGTAACACAGACACAAACTGACACCCAGTAACACAGACACACACTTACACCAAGTAACACAGACATACACTGACACCAAGTAACAAAGACACACACTGACACCCAGTAACACAGACATACACTGACACCAAGTAACAAAGACAGACAATTACAACAAGTAACAAAGACATACACTGACACCAAGTAACACAGGCACACACTTGCACCAAGTAACAAAGACACACTCTTACACCAAGTAACAATGACATACACTGACACAAAGTCACAAACACATACACTGACACCAAGTATAAAAGACATGCAATTACACCAATTAACAAAGACATACACTGATACCCAGTAACACAGACACACACTGACACACAGTTAGAAACACACACTGACCCCCAGCAACACAGACACACAGTGACCCCCAGTAACACAGACATACACTGATACCCAGTAACACAGACACACACTTACACCAAGTAACAAAGGCATACACTGACACCAAGTAACAAAGACATACACTGATACCCAGTAACACAGACACACACTTACACCAAGTAACAAAGACAGACACTGATACCCATTAACACAGACACACACTTACACCAAGTAACAAAGACATACACTTACACCAAGTAACACAGACATACTCAGACCCCCAGTAACACAGACATACACTGATACCCTGTAACACAGACTCACACTTACACCGAGTAACAAAGAGACACACTGACACCCAGTAACAAAGACATACACTGACACCAAGTAACAAAGTCATACACTGATACCCAGTAACAAAGACACACACTTACACCAAGTCACAAAGACACACACTGACACCAAGTAACAAAGACAAACACTGACACCAAGTCACAAAGACATACACTGATACCCAGTAACAAAGACATACACTGATACCCAGTAACACAGACGCACACTTACTCCAAGTAACAAAGACATACACTTGCACCAGGTAACACAGACATACACTTACACCAAGTATTTTGACATACACTTACACCAAGTAACAAAGACACACACTGACACCCAGTAACAAAGACATTCACTGACAACAAGTCACAAACACATACAATGACACCAAATAACAAAGACATCCAATTACACCAAGTAACAAAGACACACACTTACACCAAGTAACACAGACATTCACTGACACCAAGTAACAAAGACAGACAATTACACCAAGTAACAAAGACATACACCTACACCAAGCATTTTGACATACACTGACACCCAGTAACACAGACACACACTTACAGCAAGTAACAGAGACATACACTAACACCGAATATTTTGACATCCACTGACACCAAGTAACAAAGACATACACTGATACCAGGTAACACAGACACACAGGGACACCAAGTAACAAAGACACAGACTTCCACCAAGTAACACAGACACAAACTGACACCCAGTAACACAGACACACACTTACACCAAGTAACACAGACATACACTGACACCAAGTAACAAAGACACACACTGACACCCAGTAACACAGACATACACTGACACCAAGTAACAAAGACAGACCATTACAACAAGTAACAAAGACATACACTTACACCAAGTATTTTGACATGGACTGACACCAAGTAACAAAGACATACACTGACACCAAGTAAAAAAGACTTACACTGACACCAAGTCACAAAAAAATACACTGATACCAAGTCGCAAAGACATGCACTGATGCCCAGTAACAAAGACACAGACTTACATCAAGTAACACAGACATACACTGACACCAAGTAACAAAGACAGACAATTACACCAAGTAACAAAGACATACACTTACACCAAGTATTTTGACATACACTGACACCAAGTAACAAAGACATACACTGATACCCAGTAACGCAGACACACACTTACACCCAGTAAAAAAGACATACACTGACACCAAGTCACAAAAACATACACTGTTACCAAGTCACAAAGACATACACTGATGCCCAGTAACACAGACACACACTGACAGCAAGTAACAAAGACATACACTGACACCAAGTAACAAAGACATACACTTACACCAAGGAACAAAGACACACACTGACACCAAGTAACACAGACATACACTGACACCAAGTAACAAAGGCAGACAATTACACCAAGTAACAGAGACATACACTAACACCAAATATTTTGACATCCACTGACATCAAGTAACAAAGACATACACTGATACCAGGTAACACAAACACACAGGGACACCAAGTAACAAAGACACAGACTTACACCAAGTAACACAGACACAAACTGACACCCAGTAACACAGACACACACTTACACCAAGTAACACAGACATACACTGACACCAAGTAACAAAGACACACACTGACACCCAGTAACACAGACATACACTGACACCAAGTAACAAAGACAGACAATTACAACAAGTAACAAAGACATACACTGACACCAAGTAACAAAGACATACACTTACACCAAGTAACAAAGACATACACTTACACCAAGTATTTTGACATACACTTACACCAAGTAATAAAGACAGACACATACACCAAGTAACAAAGACATACACTGATACCCAGTAACAATGACACACACTGATACCCAGTAAAAAAGACTTACACTGACACCAAGTCACAAAGACATACACGGATGCCCAGTAACACAGACACACACTGACACTAAGTAACAAAGACATACACTGACACCAAGTAACAAAGACATACACTTACACCAAGTAACAAAGACATACACTTACACCAAGTATTTTGACATACACTTACACCAAGTAATAAAGACAGACACATACACCAAGTAACACAGACATACACTTACACCAAGTATCTTGACATACACTGACACCCAGTAACAAAGACATTCCCTGACAGGTCACAAACACATACAATGACACCAAGTAACAAAGACAAAACTTACACCAAGTAACAAAG
This sequence comes from Heterodontus francisci, assembly GCF_036365525.1. Taxonomy (NCBI): domain Eukaryota; kingdom Metazoa; phylum Chordata; class Chondrichthyes; order Heterodontiformes; family Heterodontidae; genus Heterodontus; species Heterodontus francisci. The sequence continues at coordinate 1,939,661 of NW_027140677.1, forward strand.
ACACACACTTACACCAAGTAACACAGACACACACTGACACTAAGTAACAAAGACATACACTGACACCAAGTAACAAAGACATACACTTACACCAAGTAACAAAGACATACACTTACACCAAGTATTTTGACATACACTGACACCAAGTAACAAAGACATACACTGATACCCAGTAACAATGACACACACTGATACCCAGTAAAACAGACGCACACTTACACCAAGTAATAAAGACATACACATACACCAAGTAACACAGACATACACTTACAACAAGTATTTTGACATACACTGACACCCAGAAACAAAGACATTCCCTGACAACAAGTCACAAACACATACAATGACACCAAGTAACAAAGACATACACTTACACCAAGTAACGAAGACTCACACTTACACCAAGTAACACAGACAAACACTGACACAAAGTAACAAAGCCAGACAATTACACCAAGTAACAAAGACATACACCTACACCAAGTATTTTGACATACACTGACACCAAGTAACAAAGACAAACACTGATACCCAGTAACACAGACAAACAATTACACCAAGTAACAAAGACATACACTGGCACCTAGTCACAAAGACACACTCTTACACCAAGTAACAATGACATACACTGACACCAAGTCACAAACACATACACTGACACCAAGTAACAAAGACATACAATTACACCAAGTAACAAAGACATACACTGATACCCAGTAACACAGACACACACTGACACCCAGTTAGAAACACACACTGACCCCCAGCAACACAGACACACAGTGACCCCCAGTAACACAGACATACACTGATACCCAGTAACACAGACACACACTTACACCAAGTAACAAAGGCATCCACTGACACCAAGTAACAATGACATACACTGATACCCAGTAACACAGACACACACTTACACCAAGTAACAAAGACAGACACTGATACCCATTAACACAGACACACACTTACACCAGGTAACAAAGACATACACCAAGTAACACAGACATACTCTGACCCCCAGTAACACAGACACACACTTACACCGAGTAACAAAGAGACACACTGACACCCAGTAACAAAGACATACACTGACACCAAGTAACAAAGTCATACACTGATACCCAGTAACAAAGACACACACTTCCACCAAGTCACAAAGACACACACTGACTCCAAGTAACAAAGACAAACACTGACACCAAGTCACAAAGACATACACTGATACCCAGTAACAAAGACATACACTGATACCCAGTAACACAGACGCACACTTACTCCAAGTAACAAAGACATACACTTACACCAGGTAACACAGACATACACTTACACCAAGTATTTTGACATACACTTACACCAAGTAACAAAGACTCACACTGACACCCAGTAACAAAGACATTCACTGACAACAAGTCACAAACACATACAATGACACCAAATAACAAAGACATCCAATTACACCAAGTAACAAAGACACACACTTCCACCAAGTAACACAGACATACACTGACACCAAGTAACAAAGACAGACAATTACACCAAGTAACAAAGACATACACCTACACCAAGCATTTTGACATACACTGACACCAAGTAACAAAGACATACACTGACACCCAGTAACACAGAAACACACATACAACAAGTAACAAAGACATACACTGACACACATTAACAAAGATATACACTGACACCAAGTAACAAAGACATACACTGATACCCAGTAACACAGACACACACTGACACCCAGTAACAAAGACATACACTGACACCAAGTAACAAAGACATACACTGATACCCAGTAACACAGACACACACTTACACCAAGTAACAAAGACATACACTGAGACCAAATCACATAGACACACACTGGCACCAAGTAACAAAGACATGCACTGACACCAAGTAACAAAGACAGACACTGATACCAAGTAACACAGACACACACTTACACCAAGTAACAAAGACACACTCTTACACCAAGTAACAATGACATACACTGACACCAAGTCACAAACACATACACTGACACCAAGTAACAAAGACATACAATTACACCAAGTAACAAAGACATACACTGATACCCAGTAACACAGACACACACTGACACCCAGTTAGAAACACACACTGACCCCCAGCAACACAGACACACAGTGACCCCCAGTAACAAAGACATACACTGATACCCAGTAACACAGACACACACTTACACCAAGTAACAAAGGCATACACTGACACCAAGTAACAAAGACATACACTGATACCCAGTAACACAGACACACACTTACACCAAGTAACAAAGACAGACACTGATACCCATTAACACAGACACACACTGACACCAAGTAACAAAGACATACACTTACACCAAGTAACACAGACATACTCTGACCCCCAGTAACACAGACATACACTGATACCCTGTAAAACAGACACAATCTTACACCGAGTAACAAAGAGACACACTGACACCCAGTAACAAAGACATACACTGACACCAAGTAACAAAGTCATACACTGATACCCAGTAACAAAGACACACACTTACACCAAGTCACAAAGACACACACTGACACCAAGTAACAAAGACAAACACTGACACCAAGTCACAAAGACATACACTGATACCCAGTAACAAAGACATACACTGATACCCAGTAACACAGACGCACACTTACTCCAAGTAACAAAGACATACACTTGCACCAGGTAACACAGACATACACTTACACCAAGTATTTTGACATACACTTACACCAAGTAACAAAGACACACACTGACACCCAGTAACAAAGACATTCACTGACAACAAGTCACAAACACATACAATGACACCAAATAACAAAGACATCCAATTACACCAAGTAACAAAGACACACACTTACACCAAGTAACACAGACATACACTGACACCAAGTAACAAAGACAGACAATTACACCAAGTAACAAAGACATACACCTACACCAAGCATTTTGACATACACTGACACCAAGTAACAAAGACATACACTGACACCCAGTAACACAGACACACACTTACAGCAAGTAACAGAGACATACACTAACACCGAATATTTTGACATCCACTGACACCAAGTAACAAAGACATACACTGATACCAGGTAACACAGACACACAGGGACACCAAGTAACAAAGACACAGACTTACACCAAGTAACACAGACACAAACTGACACCCAGTAAGACAGACACACACTTACACCAAGTAACACAGACATACACTGACACCAAGTAAAAAAGACTTACACTGACACCAAGTCACAAAAAAATACACTGATACCAAGTCGCAAAGACATGCACTGATGCCCAGTAACAAAGACACAGACTTACACCAAGTAACACAGACATACACTGACACCAAGTAACAAAGACAGACAATTACACCAAGTAACAAAGACATACACTTACACCAAGTATTTTGACATACACTGACACCAAGTAACAAAGACATACACTGATACCCAGTAACGCAGACACACACTTACACCCAGTAAAAAAGACATACACTGACACCAAGTCACAAAGACATACACTGTTACCAAGTCACAAAGACATACACTGATGCCCAGTAACAAGACACACACTGACAGCAAGTAACAAAGACATACACTGACACCAAGTAACAAAGACATACACTTACACCAAGGAACAAAGACACACACTGACACCAAGTAACACAGACATACACTGACACCAAGTAACAAAGGCAGACAATTACACCAAGTAACAGAGACATACACTAACACCAAATATTTTGACATCCACTGACATCAAGTAACAAAGACATACACTGATACCAGGTAACACAGACACACAGGGACACCAAGTAACAACGACACAGACTTACACCAAGTAACACAGACACAAACTGACACCCAGTAACACAGACACACACTTACACCAAGTAACACAGACATACACTGACACCAAGTAACAAAGACACACCCTGACACCCAGTAACACAGAGATACACTGACACCAAGTAACAAAGACAGACAATTACAACAAGTAACAAAGACATACACTTACACCAAGTATTTTGACATGCACTGACACCAAGTAACAAAGACACACACTGACACCCAGTAAAAAAGACTTACACTGACACCAAGTCACAAAAAAATACACTGAGACCAAGTCGCAAAGACATGCACTGATGCCCAGTAACAAAGACACAGACTTACACCAAGTAACACAGACATACACTGAGAACAAGTAACAAAGACAGACAATTACACCAAGTAACAAAGACATACACTTACACCAAGTATTTTGACATACACTGACACCAAGTAACAAAGACATACACTGATACCCTGTAACGCAGACACACACTTACACCCAGGAAAAAAGACATACACTGACACCAAGTCACAAAGACATACACTGATACCAAGTCACAAAGACATACACTGATGCCCAGTAACACAGACACACACTGACAGCAAGTAACAAAGACATACACTGACACCAAGTAACAAAGACATACACTTACACCAAAGGAACAAAGACACACACTGACACCAAGTAACACAGACATACACTGACACCAAGTAACAAAGGCAGACAATTACACCAAGTAACAGAGACAGACACTAACACCAAATATTTTGACATCCACTGACACCAAGTAACAAAGACATACACTGATACCAGGTAACACAGACACACAGGGACACCAAGTAACAAAGACACAGACTTACACCAAGTAACACAGACACACACTGACACCCAGTAACACAGACACACACTTACACCAAGTAACACAGACATACACTGACACCAAGTAACAAAGACACACACTGACACCCAGTAACACAGGCACACACTTACACCGAGTAACAAAGACATACACTGATACCAGGTAACACAGACACACAGGGACACCAAGTAACAAAGACACAGACTTACACCAAGTAACACAGACACACACTGACACCCAGTAACACAGACACACACTTACACCAAGTAACACAGACATACACTGACACCAAGTAACAAAGACACACGCTGACACCCAGTAACACAGGCACACACTTACACCGAGTAACAAAGAGACACACTGACACCCAGTAACAAAGACAAACACTGACACCAAGTAACAAAGTCATACACTGATACCCAGTAACAAAGACACACACTTACACCAAGTCACAAAGACACACACTGACACCAAGTAACAAAGACAAACACTGATACCCAGTAACACAGACACACACTTACACCAAGTAACAAAGACATACACTGGCACCAAGTCACAAAGACACACACTGACACCCAGTAACAAAGACATACACTGACACCAAGTAACAAAGACAGACACTGATACCAAGTAACACAGACACACACTTACACCAAGTAACAAAGACACACTCTTACACCAAGTAACAACGACATACACTGACACCAAGTCACAAACACATACACTGACACCAAGTAACAAAGACATACAATTACACCAAGTAACAAAGACCTACACTGATACCCAGTAACACAGACACACACTGACACCCAGTTAGAAACACACACTGACCCCCAGCAACATAGACACACAGTGACCCCCAGTAACAAAGACATACACTGATACCCAGTAACACAGACACACACTTACACCAAGTAACAAAGACATACACTGATACCCAGTAACACAGACACACACTGACACCCAGTTAGATACACACACTGACCCCCAGTAACACAGACACACACTGACCCCCAGTAACACAGACATACAATGACACCAAGTCACAAAGACACACACTGACACCCAGTAACAAAGACATACACTGACACCAAGTCACAAAGACATACACTGATAAACAGACACACACTTACACCAATTAACACAGACATACACTGACACCAAGTAACAAAGACATACACTGATTACCCAGTATCACAGACACACACTTACATCAAGTAACAAAGACATACACTGACCCCAAGTCACAATGACACACACTGACACCCAGTAACAAAGACATACACTGACACCAAGTCACAAAGACATACACTGATACCCAGTAATACAGAAACACACTGACACCCAGTAACAAAGCCATACACTGATACCAAGTCACAAAGACATACACTGAAACCCAGTAACACAGACTCACACTGACACCCAGGAACAAAGACATACACTGATGCCAAGTCACAAAGACATAATCTGATACCCAGTAACACAGACACACACTGACACCAAGTAACAAAGACATGCACTGACACCAAGTAACAAAGACATACACTTACACCAAGTAACAAAGACACACACTTACACCAAGTAACACAGACATACACTGACACCAAGTAACAAAGACATACACTGACACCAAGTAACAAAGACATACAGTTACACCAAGTAACAAAGACAGACTATTACACCAACTAACAAAGACATACACTGACACCAAGTCACAATGACACACACTGACACCCAGTATAAAAGACATGCACTGACACCAAGTCACAAAGACATACACTGATACCCAGTAACACAGACACACACTTACACCAAGTAACAAAGACAGACACTGATACCCAGTCACACAGACACACACTTACACCAAGTAACAAAGACATACACTGACACCCAGTAACAAAGACAGACACTGACACCCTGTAACACAGACAGACAGGGGCACCAAGTAACAAAGACAAACACTTACACCCAGTAACACAGACACACACTTACACCAAGTAACACAGGCATACTCTGACAGCAAGTAACAAAGACATACACTGATACCCTGTAACACAGACACGCACTGACACCAAGTAACACAGACATGCACTGACACCAAGTAACAAATACATTCAATGATACCCAGGAACACAGACACACACTTACACCAAGTAACACAGACACACACTTACACCAAGTAACAAAGACATACACTTACACCAAGTAACACAGACATACACTGACACCAAGTAACAAAGACATACAATTACACCAAGTAACAACGACTCACTCTTACACCAAGTAACAAAGGCAGACACTGAGACCCAGTAACACAGACACAAACTGACACCAAGTAACAAAGACATACACTGACACCCAGCAACACAAACCAACACACACAGACACCCAGTAACACAGAGAAACACTAATAAACAGTAACAAATACATACACTGACACCAAGTAACACAGACACACACTGACACCCAGTAACAAAGACATACACTGACACCCATTAACAAAGACATACACTGACAACCAGCAACACAGACACACACGGACACCAAGTAACAAAGACACACACTTACACCAAGTAACACAGACACACACTGACACCAAGTAACAAAGACACACACTTACACCAAGTAACACAGACACACACTGACACCCAGTAACACAGACACACACTTACACCAAGTAACACAGACATACACTGACACCAAGTAACAAAGACATACACTGATACCCAGTAACACAGACACACACTTACACCAAGTAACACAGACATCCACTGACACCAAGTAACAAAGACACACACTTACACCAAGTAACACAGACATACACTGACACCAAGTAACAAAGACATACCATGACACCAAGTAACAAAGACATACAGTTACACCAAGTAACAAAGACAGACTATTACACCAACTAACAAAGACATACACTGACACCAAGTCACAATGACACACACTGACACCCAGTAAAAAAGACATGCACTGACACCAAGTCACAAAGACATACACTGATACCCAGTAACACAGACACACACTTACACCAAGTAACAAAGACAGACACTGATACCCAGTCACACAGACACACACTTACACCAAGTAACAAAGACATACACTGACACCCAGTAACAAAGACAGACACTGACACCCTGTAACACAGACAGACAGGGGCACCAAGTAACAAAGACAAACACTTACACCCAGTAACACAGACACACACTTACACCAAGTAACACAGGCATACACTGACAGCAAGTAACAAAGACATACACTGATACCCTGTAACACAGACACGCACAGACACCAAGTAACACAGACATGCACTGACACCAAGTAACAAATACATTCAATGATACCCAGGAACACAGACACACACTTACACCAAGTAACACAGACACACACTTACACCAAGTAACAAAGACATACACTTACACCAAGTAACACAGACATACACTGACACCAAGTAACAAAGACATACAATTACACCAAGTAATAAAGACTCACTCTTACACCAAGTAACAAAGGCAGACACTGAGACCCAGTAACACAGACACAAACTGACACCAAGTAACAAAGACATACACTGACACCCAGCAACACAAACCAACACACACAGACACCCAGTAACACAGAGAAACACTAATAAACAGTAACAAAGACATACACTGACACCAAGTAACACAGACACACACTGACACCCAGTAACAAAGACATACACTGACACCCATTAACAAAGACATACACTGACAACCAGCAACACAGACACACACGGACACCAAGTAACAAAGACACACACTTACACCAAGTAACACAGACACACACTGACACCAAGTAACAAAGACACACACTTACACCAAGTAACACAGACACACACTGACACCCAGTAACACAGACACACACTTACACCAAGTAACACAGACATACACTGACACCCAGTAACAAAGACATACACTGATAACCAGTAACACAGACACACACTTACACCAAGTAACACAGACACCCACTGACACCAAGTAACAAAGACATACACTGATACCCAGGAACGCAGACACACACTGACACCCAGTAACAAATAAATACACTGAGACAAATCACAAAGACATACACTGATACCCAGTAACACAGACACACACTGACACCAAGTAACAAAGACATGCACTGACACCAAGTAACATAGACATATACTGATGCCCAGTATCACAGACACACACTTACATCAAGTAACAAAGACATACACTGACCCCAAGTCACAAAGACACACACTGACACCCAGTAATAAAGACATACACTGACACCAAGTCACAAAGACATAGACTGATACTTAGTAACAAAGACATACACTGATACCCAGTAACAAAGACATACACTGACACCAAGTCACAAAGACATACACTGATACTCAGGAACACAGACACACACTGACACCCAGTAACAAAGACATACACTGATACCAAGTCACAAAGACATACACTGAAACCCAGTAACACAGACACACACTGACACCCAATAACAAAGACATACACTGATACCAAGTCACAAAGACACAATCTGATACCCAGTAACACAGACACACACTGACACCAAGTAACAAAGACATGCACTGACACCAAGTAACAAAGACACACACTTACACCAAGTAACACTGACATACACTGACACCAAGTAACAAAGACATACACTGACACCAAGTAACAAAGACATACAATTACACCAAGTAACAAAGACAGACTATTACACCAACTAACAAAGACATACACTTACACCAAGTATTTTGACATACACTGACACCAAGTAACAAAGACATACACTGATACCCAGTAACACAGACACACACTTACACCAAGTAACAAAGACATACAATGACACAAAGTCACAAAGACACACACTGACACCCAGTAACAAAGACATACACTGACACCAAGTCACAAAGACATACACTGATAGCCAGTAACACAGACACGCACTTACACCAAGTAACACAGACATACACTGACAACAAGCAACAAAGACATGCACTGATACCCAGTAACACAGACACACACTTACACCAAGTAACAAAGACATACACTGACACCCAGTAACAAAGACATACACTGACACCCTGTAACACAGACACACACGGGCACCAAGTAACAAAGACAACCACTTACACCCAGTAACACAGACACACACTTACACCAAGTAACACAGGCATACACTGACAGCAAGTAACAAAGACATCCACTGATACCCTGTAACACAGACATGCACTGACACCAAGTAACAAAGACATTCAATGATACCCAGGAACACAGACACACTTACACCAAGTAACACAGACACACACTTACACCAGGTAACAAAGACATACATTTACACCAAGTAACACAGACATACAATTACACCAAGTCACAAAGACTCACTCTTACACCAAGTAACAAAGACAGACACTGAGACCCAGTAACACAGACACAAACTGACACCAAGTAACAAAGACATACAATGACAGCCAGTAACACAAACAAACACACACAGACACCCAGTAACACAGAGAAACACTAATAAACAGTAACAAAGACATACACTGACACCAAGTAACGCAGACACACACTGACACCCAGTAACAAAGACATGCACTGACAACAAGTCACAAAGACATACACTGACACCCAGTAACACAGACACACACGGACACCAAGTAACAAAGACACACATTGACACCAAGTAACAAAGACATGCACTGACACCAAGTAACAAAGACATATACTTACACCAAGTTACAAAGACACAAACTTACACCAAGTAACACACACATACACTGACACCAAGTAACAAAGAAAGACACTGATACCCAGTAACACAGACACACACTTACACCAAGTAACACAGACATACACTGACACCAAGTAACAAAGACATACACTGATACCCAGGAACACAGACACACACTGACACCAAGTAACAAAGACATACACTTACACCAAGTGACACAGACATGCACTGACACCAAGTAACAAAGACATACAACTACACCAAGTAACAAAGACACACATTTAAACCAAGTAACACAGATATACACTGGCACCAAGTAACAAAGACATGCACTGACACCCAGTAACACAGACACACACGGACACCAAGTAACAAAGACACACACTTACACCAAGGAACACAGACACACACTTACACCAAGTAACAAAGACAGACACTGATACCCAGTAACACAGAAACACACTTACACCAAGTAACAAAGATATGCACTGACACCCAGTAACAAAGACATAAACTGACACCCAGTAACACAGACACACAGGGACACCAAGTAACAAAGACACGCACTTACACCAAGTAACACAGACACACACTGACACCCAGTAACACAGACACACATTTACACCAAGTAACACAGACATGCAATGACACCATGTAACAAAGACATACACTGATACCCAGTAACACTGACACACACTTCCACCAAGTAACAAAGACATACACTGTCACCAATTCACAAAGACAGACACTGATACCCAGGAACACAGACACACATTTACACCAAGTAACACAGACACACACTTACACCAAGTAACAAAGACATACAGTTACACCAAGTAACACAGACATACACTGAAACCAAGGATCAAAGACAAACACTTACACCAAGTAACACAGCAACACACTGACACCCAGCAACACAGACACACACTTACACCAAGTAACACAGACATGCACTGACACCAAGGAACAAAGACATACAATTACAACAAGTAACAAAGACACACACTTACCCCAAGTAACACAGATATACACTGGCACCAAGTAACAAAGACATGCACTGACACACAGTGACACAGACACACACGGACACCAAGTAACAAAGACACACACTTACACCAAGTAACACAGACACACACTTACACCGAGTAACAAAGACATACACTGATACCCAGTAACACAGACACACACTTACACCAAGTAACAAAGACAGACACTGATACCCAGTCACACAGACACACTTACACCAAGTAACAAAGACATACACTGACACCAAGTAACAAAGACATACACTGACACCAAGTAACACAGACACACACGGACACCAAGTGACAAAGACACACACTTACACCAAGTAACACAGACACACACTGACACCCAGTAACGCAGACACACACTTACACCAAGTAACACAGACATATACTGACACCAAGTAACAAAGAAAGACACTGATACCCAGTAACACAGACACACACTTACACCAAGTAACACAGACATACACTGACACCAAGTAACAAAGACATACACTGATACCCAGGAACACAGACACACACTGACACCAAGTAACAAAGACATACACCTGCACCAAGTAACACAGACATACACTGAAACCAAGTATCAAAGACAAACACTTACACCAAGTAACACAGAAACACACTGACACCCAGCAACACAGACACACACTTACACCAAGTAACACAGACATACACTGACACCAAGTAACAAAGACATACACTGATACCCAGTAACACTGACACACACTTCCACCAAGTAACACAGACATACACTGACACCAAGTCACAAAGACATACACTGATACCCAGGAACACAGACACACATTTACACCAAGTAACACAGACACACACTTACACCAAGTAACAAAGACAGACAATTACACCAAGTAACAAAGACATGCACTGACACCAAGGAACAAAGACATACAATGACAACAAGTAACAAAGACACACACTTACCCCAAGTAACACAGATATACACTGGCACCAAGTAACAAAGACATGCAATGACACACAGTGACAAAGACACACACGGACACCAAGTAACAAAGACACACACTTACACCAAGTAACACAGACACACACTTACACCAAGTAACAAAGACATACACTGATACCCAGTAACACAGACACACACTTCCACCAAGTCACAAAGACAGACACTGATACCCAGTCACACAGACACACTTACACCAAGTAACAAACACATACACTGACACCAAGTAACAAAGACATACACTGACACCAAGTAACAAAGACACACACGGACACCAAGTGACAAAGACACACACTTACACCAAGTAACACAGACACACACTGACACCCAGTAACGCAGACACACACTTACACCAAGTAACACAGACATACACTGACACCAAGTAACAAAGAAAGACACTGATACCCAGTAACACAGACACACACTTACAACAAGTAACACAGACATACACTGACACCAAGTAACAAAGACATACACTGATACCCAGGAACACAGACACACACTGACACCAAGTAACAAAGACATACACCTATACCAAGTTACACAGACATACACTGACACCAAGTAACAAAGACATACATCTACACCAAGTAACAAAGACACACACTTACCCCAAGTAACACAGATATACACTGGGACCAAGTAACAGAGACATGAACTGACACCCAGTAACACAGACACACACTTACACCAAGGAACACAGACACACACTTACACCAAGGAACACAGACACACACTTACACCAAGTAACAAAGACAGACACTGATACCCAGTAACACAGACACACACTTACACCAAGTAACAAAGACATACACTGACACCTAGTAACAAAGACATAAACTGACACCCAGTAACACAGACACACAGGGACACCAAGTAACAAAGACACACACTTACACCAAGTAACATAGAGACACACTGACACCCAGTAACACAGACACACACTTACACCAAGTAACACAGACATACACTGACACCAAGTAACAAAGACATACACTTATACCCAGTAACACTTACACACACTTCCACCAAGTAACATAGACTTACACTGACACCAAGTCACAAAGACATACACTGATACCCAGGAACACAGACACACATTTACACCAAGTAACACAGACACACACTTACACCAAGTAACAAAGACATACACTTACACCAAGTAACATAGAGACACACTGACACCCAGTAACACAGACACACACTTACACCAAGTAACACAGACACACACTTACACCAAGTAACAAAGACATACACTGATACCCAGTAACACAGACACACACTTACACCAAGTAACAAAGACAGACAATGATACCCAGTCACAAGGACACACACTTACACCATGTTACAAAGACATACACTGACACCAAGTAACAAAGACATACACTGACACCCAGTAACACAGACACACACGGACACCAAGTAACAAAAACACACACGTACACCAAGTAACACAGACACACACTGACACCCAGCAACGCAGACACATACTTACATCAAGTAACACAGACATACACTGACACCAAGTAACAAAGAAAGACACGGATACCCAGTAACACAGACACACACTTACACCATGTAACTCAGACATACACTGACACCAAGTAACAAAGACATACACTGATACCCAGGAACACAGACACACACTGACACCAAGTAACAAAGACATACACCTACACCAAGTTACACAGACATACACTGACACCAACTAACAAAGACATACAACTACACCAAGTAACAAAGACACACACTTACACCAAGTAACACAGATATACACTGGCACCAAGTAACAAAGACATGCACTGACACCCAGTAACACAGACACACACGGACACCAAGTAACAAAGACACACACTTACACCAAGGAGCACAGACACACACTTACACCAAGTAACAAAGACATACACCTACACCAAGTAACACAGACATGCACTGACGCCAAGTAACAAAGGCATACACTGATACCCAGTAACACAGACACACACTGACACCAAGTAACAAAGACATACACCTACACCAAGTTACACAGACATACACTGACACCAAGTAACAAAGAAAGACACTGATACCCAGTAACACAGACACACACTTACACCAAGTAACACAGACATACACTGACACCAAGTAACAAAGACATACACTGATACCCAGGAACACAGACACACACTGACACCAAGTAACAAAGAAATACACCTACACCAAGTTACACAGACATACACTGACACCAACTAACAAAGACATACAACTACACCAAGTAACAAAGACACACACTTACACCAAGTAACACAGATATACACTTACACCAAGTAACACAGACATACACTGACACCAAGGAACAAAGACATACAATTACACCAAGTAACAAAGACACACACTTACCCCAAGTAACACAGATATACACTTACACCAAGTAACACAGACACACACTTACACCAAGTAACAAAGACATACACTTACACCAAGTAACATAGAGACACACGGACACCAAGTAACAAAGACACACACTTACACCAAGGAGCACAGACACACACTTACACCAAGTAACAAAGACAGACACTGATACCCAGGAACACAGACACACACTGACACCAAGTAACAAAGACATACACTGATACCCAGGAACACAGACACACACTTCCACCAAGTAACACAGACATACACTGACACCAAGTCACAAAGACATACACTGATACCCAGGAACACAGACACACATTTACACCAAGTAACACAGACACACACTTACACCAAGTAACAAAGACATACACTTACACCAAGTAACACAGACATACACTGACACCAAGGAACAAAGACATACAATTACACCAAGTAACAAAGACACACACTTACCCCAAGTAACACAGATATACACTGGCACCAAGTAACAAAAACATGCACTGACACCCAGTAACAAAGACACACACGGACACCAAGTAACAAAGACACACACTTACACCAAGTAACACAGACACACACTTACACCAAGTAACAAAGACAGACACTGATACCCAGTAACACAGACACACACTTACACCAAGTAACAAAGACATACACTGACACCCAGTAACAAAGACATAAACTGACACCCAGTAACACAGACACACAGGGACACCAAGTAACAAAGACACACACTTACACCAAGTAACATAGAGGCACACTGACACCCAGTAACACAGACACACACTTACACCAAGTAACACAGACATACAATGACACCAAGTAACAAAGATATACACTGGTACCCAGTAACACTGACACACACTTCCACCAAGTAACATAGACTTACACTGACACCAAGTCACAAAGACATACACTGATACCCAGGAACACAGACACACATTTACACCAAGTAACACAGACACACACTTACACCAAGTAACAAAGACATACACTTACACCAAGTAACACAAACATACACTGACACCAAGAAACAAAGACATACAATTACACCAAGTAACACAGATATACACTGGCACCAAGTAACAAAGACATGCACTGACACCCAGTAACACAGACACACACGGACACCAAGTAACAAAGACACACACTTACACCAAGTAACACAGACACACACTTACGCCAAGTAACAAAGACATACACTGATACCCAGTAACACAGACACACACTTACACCAAGTAACAAAGACAGACAATGATACCCAGTCACAAGGAAACACACTTACACCAAGTAACAAAGACATACACTGACACCAAGTAACAAAGACATACACGTACACCAAGTAACACAGACACACACTGACACCCAGCAACGCAGACACATACTTACATCAAGTAACACAGACATACACTGACACCAAGTAACAAAGAAAGATACTGATACCCAGTAACACAGACACACACTTACACCAAGTAACACAGACATACACTGACACAAAGTAACAAAGGCATACACTGATACCCAGGAACACAGACACACACTGACACCAAGTAACAAAGACATACTCGTGCACCAAGTTAAACAGACATACACTGACACCAACTAACAAAGACATACAACTACACCAAGTAACAAAGACACACACTTACACCAAGTAACACAGATATACACTGGCACCAAGTAACAAAGACATGCACTGACACCCAGTAACACAGACACACACTGACACCAAGTAACAAAGACATACATCTACACCAAGTAACAAAGACACACACTTACCCCAAGTAACACAGATATACACTGGGACCAAGTAACAGAGACATGAACTGACACCCAGTAACACAGACACACACGGACACCAAGTAACAAAGACACACACTTACACCAAGGAACACAGACACACACTTACACCAAGTAACAAAGACAGACACTGATACCCAGTAACACAGACACACACTTACACCAAGTAACAAAGACATACACTGACACCCAGTAACAAAGACATAAACTGACACCCAGTAACACAGACACACAGGGACACCAAGTAACAAAGACACACACTTACACCAAGTAACATAGAGACACACTGACACCCAGTAACACAGACACACACTTACACCAAGTAACACAGACATACACTGACACCAAGTAACAAAGACATACACTGATACCCAGTAACACTGACACACACTTCCACCAAGTAACATAGACTTACACTGACACCAAGTCACAAAGACATACACTGATACCCAGGAACACAGACACACATTTACACCAAGTAACACAGACACACACTTACACCAAGTAACAAAGACATACACTTACAACAAGTAACACAAACATACACTGACACCAAGAAACAAAGACATACAATTACACCAAGTAACACAGATATACACTGGCACCAAGTAACAAAGACATGCACTGACACCCAGTAACACAGACACACACGGACACCAAGTAACAAAGACACACACTTACACCAAGTAACACAGACACACACTTACACGAAGTAACAAAGACATACACTGATACCCAGTAACACAGACACACACTTACACCAAGTAACAAAGACAGACAATGATACCCAGTCACAAGGACACACACTTACACCATGTAACAAAGACATACACTGACACCAAGTAACAAAGACATACACTGACACCCAGTAACACAGACACACACGGACACCAAGTAACAAAAACACACACGTACACCAAGTAACACAGACACACACTGACACCCAGCAACGCAGACACATACTTACATCAAGTAACACAGACATACACTGACACCAAGTAACAAAGAAAGACACGGATACCCAGTAACACAGACACACACTTACACCATGTAACACAGACATACACTGACACCAAGTAACAAAGACATACACTGATACCCAGGAACACAGACACACACTGACACCAAGTAACAAAGACATACACCGACACCAAGTTACACAGACATACACTGACACCAACTAACAAAGACATACAACTACACCAAGTAACAAAGACACACACTTACACCAAGTAACACAGATATACACTGGCACCAAGTAACAAAGACATGCACTGACACCCAGTAACACAGACACACACGGACACCAAGTAACAAAGACACACACTTACACCAAGGAGCACAGACTCACACTTACACCAAGTAACAAAGACATACACCTACACCAAGTAACACAGACATGCACTGACGCCAAGTAACAAAGGCATACACTGATACCCAGTAACACAGACACACACTGACACCAAGTAACAAAGACATACACCTACACCAAGTTACACAGACATACACTGACACCAAGTAACAAAGAAAGACACTGATACCCAGTAACACAGACACACACTTACACCAAGTAACACAGACATACACTGACACCAAGTAACAAAGACATACACTGATACCCAGGAACACAGACACACACTGACACCAAGTAACAAAGACATACACCTACACCAAGTTACACAGACATACACTGACACCAACTAACAAAGACATACAACTACACCAAGTAACAAAGACACACACTTACACCAAGTAACACAGATATACACTGGCACCAAGTAACAAAGACATGCACTGACACCCAGTAACACAGAAACACACGGACACCAAGTAACAAAGACACACACTTACACCAAGGAGCACAGACACACACTTACACCAAGTAACAAAGACAGACACTGATACCCAGGAACACAGACACACACTGACACCAAGTAACAAAGACATACACTGATACCCAGGAACACAGACACACACTTCCACCTAGTAACACAGCCATACACTGACACCAAGTCACAAAGACATACACTGATACCCAGGAACACAGACACACATTTACACCAAGTAACACAGACACACACTTACACCAAGTAACAAAGACATACACTTACACCAAGTAACACAGACATACACTGACACCAAGGAACAAAGACATACAATTACACCAAGTAACAAAGACACACACTTACCCCAAGTAACACAGATATACACTGGCACCAAGTAACAAAAACATGCACTGACACCCAGTAACAAAGACACACACGGACACCAAGTAACAAAGACACACACTTACACCAAGTAACACAGACACACACTTACACCAAGTAACAAAGACAGACACTGATACCCAGTAACACAGACACACACTTACACCAAGTAACAAAGACATACACTGACACCCAGTAACAAAGACATAAACTGACACCCAGTAACACAGACACACAGGGACACCAAGTAACAAAGACACACACTTACACCAAGTAACATAGAGACACACTGACACCCAGTAACACAGACACACACTTACACCAAGTAACACAGACATACAATGACACCAAGTAACAAAGACATACACTGGTACCCAGTAACACTGACACACACTTCCACCAAGTAACATAGACTTACACTGACACCAAGTCACAAAGACATACACTGATACCCAGGAACACAGACACACATTTACACCAAGTAACACAGACACACACTTACACCAAGTAACAAAGACATACACTTACACCAAGTAACACAAACATACACTGACACCAAGAAACAAAGACATACAATTACACCAAGTAACACAGATATACACTGGCACCAAGTAACAAAGACATGCACTGACACCCAGTAACACAGACACACACGGACACCAAGTAACAAAGACACACACTTACACCCATGAGCACAGACACACACTTACACCAAGTAACAAAGACAGACACTGATACCCAGGAACACAGACACGCACTGACACCAAGTAACAAAGACATACACTGATACCCAGGAACACAGACACACACTTCCACCAAGTAACACAGACATACACTGACACCAAGTCACAATGACATACACTGATACCCAGGAACACAGACACACATTTACACCAAGTAACACAGACACACACTTACACCAAGTAACAAAGACATACACTTACACCAAGTAACACAGACATACACTGACACCAAGGAACAAAGACATACAATTACACCAAGTAACAAAGACACACACTTACCCCAAGTAACACAGATATACACTGGCACCAAGTAACAAAAACATGCACTGACACCCAGTAACACAGACACACACGGACACCAAGTAACAAAGACACTCACTTACACCAAGTAACACAGACACACACTTACACCAAGTAACAAAGACAGACACTGATACCCGGTAACAAAGACACACACTTACAACAAGTAACAAAGACATACACTGACACAAAGTGACAAAGACATGCACTGACACACAGTAACACAGACACACACGGACATCAAGTAACACAGACATACACTGACACCAAGTAACAAAGACATACACTGATACCGAGGAACACAGACACACACTTGCACCAAGTAACACAGACACACACTTACACAAAGTAACAAAGACATACACCTACACCAAGTAACACAGACATGCACTGACGCCAAGTAACAAAGGCATACACTGATACCCAGTAACACAGACACACACTGACACCAAGTAACAAAGACATACACCTACACCAAGTTACACAGACATACACTGACACCAAGTAACAAAGACACACACTTACCCCAAGTAACACAGATATACACTGGGACCAAGTAACTAAGACATGAACTGACACCCAGTAACACAGACACACACGGACACCAAGTAACAAAGACACACACTTACACCAAGGAACACAGACACACACTTACACCAAGTAACAAAGACAGACACTGATACCCAGTAACAAAGACACACACTTACACCAAGTAACAAAGACATACACTGACACCCAGTAACAAAGACATAAACTGACACCCAGTAACACAGACACACAGGGACACCAAGTAACAAAGACACACACTTACACCAAGTAACATAGAGACACACTGACACCCAGTAACACAGACACACACTTACACCAAGTAACACAGACATACACTGACACCAAGTAACAAAGACATACACTGATACCCAGTAACACTGACACACACTTCCACCAAGTATCATAAACTTACACTGACACCAAGTCACAAAGACATACACTGATACCCAGGAACACAGACACACATTTACACCAAGTAACACAGACACACACTTACACCAAGTAACAAAGACATACACTTACACCAAGTAACACAAACATACACTGACACCAAGAAACAAAGACATACAATTACACCAAGTAACACAGATATACACTGGCACCAAGTAACAAAGACATGCACTGACACCCAGTAACACAGACACACACGGACACCAAGTAACAAAGACACACACTTACACCAAGTAACACAGACAAACACTTACGCCAAGTAACAAAGACATACACTGATACCCAGTAACACAGACACACACTTACACCAAGTAACAAAGACATACAACTACACCAAGTAACAAAGACACAAACTTACACCAAGTAACACAGATATACACTGGCACCAAGTAACAAAGACATGCACTGACAACCAGTAACACAGACACACACGGACACCAAGTAACAAAGACACACACTTACACCAAGGAGCACAGACACACACTTACACCAAGTAACAAAGACAGACACTGATACCCAGGAAAACAGACACACACTGACACCAAGTAACAAAGACATACACTGATACCCAGGAACACAGACACACAGTTCCACCAAGTAACACAGACATACACTGACACCAAGTCACAAAGACATACACTGATACCCAGGAACACAGACACACATTTACACCAAGTAACACAGACACACACCTACACCAAGTAACAAATACATACACTTACACCAAGTAACACAGACATGCACTAACACCCAGTAACGCAGACACACACGGACACCAAGTAACAAAGACACACACTTACACCAAGTAACACAGACATACGCTGACATCAAGTAACAAAGACAGACACTGATACCCAGTAACACAGACACACACTTACAACAAGTAACAAAGACATACACTGACACAAAGTGACAAAGACATACACTGATACCCAGTAACACAGACACACACTTACACCAAGTAACACAGACATACACTGACAGCAAGTAACAAAGACATACACTGACACCAAGTAACAAAGACATACACTTACACCAAGTAACAAAGACAGACTATTACACCAACTAACAAAGACATACACTTACACCAAGTACTTTGACATAAACTGACACCAAGTAACAAAGACATACACTGATACGCAGTAACACAGACACACACTTACACCAAGTAACAAAGACATACACTGACACCAAGTCACAAAGACACACACTGACACCCAGTAACAAAGACATACACTGACACCAAGTCACAAAGCCATACACTGATACCCAGTAACACAGACACGCACTTACACCAAGTAACAAAGACAGACACTGATACCCAGTAACACAGACACACACTTACACCTAGTAACAAAGACATACACTGACACCCAGTAACATAGACATACACTGACACCCTGTAACACAGACACACACGGGCACCAAGTAACAAAGACAAACACTTACACCCAGTAACACAGACACACACTTACACCAAGTAACACAGACATACACTGACAGCAAGTAACAAAGACATACACTTACACCATGTAACACAGACACACACTTACACCAATTAACAAAGACATACACTTACACCAAGTAACACAGACATACACTGACACCAAGTAACAAAGACATACAATTACACCAAGTAACAGAGACTCACTCTGACACCAAGTAACAAAGACAGACACTGAGACCCAGTAACACAGACACAAACTGACTCCAAGTAACAAAGACTTGCACTGACACCCAGTAACACAAACAAACACACACAGACACCCAGTAACACAGAGAAACACTAATAAACAGTAACAAAGCCATAAACTGACACCAAGTAACACAGACACACACTGACACCCAGTAACAAAGACACACACTTACACCAAGTAACACAGACACACACTGACACCCAGTAACACAGACACACACTTACACCAAGTAACACAGACATACACTGACACCAAGTAACAAAGACATACACTGATACCCAGTCAAACAGACACACACTTACACCAAGTAACACAGACATACACTGACACCAAGTAACAAAGACAGACACTGATACCCAGTAACACAGAAACACACTTACACCAAGTAACACAGACATACACAGACACCAAGTAACAAAGACATACACAGATGCCCAGTAACACAGACACTCACTTACACCAAGTATCAAAGACAGACACTGATACCCAGTAACACAGAAACACACTTACAACAAGTAACAAAGACATACACTGAAACCCAGTAACAAAGACATACACTGACACAAAGTGACAAAGACATACACTGATACCCAGTAACACAGACACACACTTACACCAAGTAACACAGACATACACTGACAGCAAGTAACAAAGACATACACTGACACCAAGTAACAAAGACATACACTTACACCAAGTAACAAAGACAGACTATTACACCAACTAACAAAGACATACACTTACACCAAGTACTTTGACATAAACTGACACCAAGTAACAAAGACATACACTGATACGCAGTAACACAGACACACACTTACACCAAGTAACAAAGACATACACTGACACCAAGTCACAAAGACACACACTGACACCCAGTAACAAAGACATACACTGACACCAAGTCACAAAGCCATACACTGATACCCAGTAACACAGACACGCACTTACACCAAGTAACAAAGACAGACACTGATACCCAGTAACACAGACACACACTTACACCTAGTAACAAAGACATACACTGACACCCAGTAACATAGACATACACTGACACCCTGTAACACAGACACACACGGGCACCAAGTAACAAAGACAAACACTTACACCCAGTAACACAGACACACACTTACACCAAGTAACACAGACATACACTGACAGCAAGTAACAAAGACATACACTTACACCATGTAACACAGACACACACTTACACCAATTAACAAAGACATACACTTACACCAAGTAACACAGACATACACTGACACCAAGTAACAAAGACATACAATTACACCAAGTAACAGAGACTCACTCTGACACCAAGTAACAAAGACAGACACTGAGACCCAGTAACACAGACACAAACTGACTCCAAGTAACAAAGACATGCACTGACACCCAGTAACACAAACAAACACACACAGACACCCAGTAACACAGAGAAACACTAATAAACAGTAACAAAGCCATAAACTGACACCAAGTAACACAGACACACACTGACACCCAGTAACAAAGACACACACTTACACCAAGTAACACAGACACACACTGACACCCAGTAACACAGACACACACTTACACCAAGTAACACAGACATACACTGACACCAAGTAACAAAGACATACACTGATACCCAGTCACACAGACACACACTTACACCAAGTAACACAGACATACACTGACACCAAGTAACAAAGACAGACACTGATACCCAGTAACACAGAAACACACTTACACCAAGTAACACAGACATACACAGACACCAAGTAACAAAGACATACACAGATACCCAGTAACACAGACACTCACTTACACCAAGTATCAAAGACAGACACTGATACCCAGTAACACAGAAACACACTTACAACAAGTAACAAAGACATACACTGAAACCCAGTAACAAAGACATACACTGACACCCAGTAACAAAGACATATACCTACACCAACTAACAAAGTAACAAACTTGCACCAAGTAACACAGACATACACTGACACCAAGTAACAAAGACATACACTGACACCAAGTAACAAAGACATACACTTACACCAAGTAACAAAGACATACACTGACACCAACGAACAAAGACACTAACTTACACCAAGTAACACAGACATACACTGACACCAAGTAACAAAGTCATACACAGACACCAAGTCACAAAGACATACACTGATACCCAGTAACACAGACACACACTGACACCAAGTAACTCAGACACACACTGACACCCAGTAAAAAAGACATGCAATGACACCAAGTATTTTGACATACACTGACACCAAGTAACAAGGACATACACTGATACCCAGTAACACAGACACACACTTACACCAAGTAACAAAGACATACACTGACACCAAGTCACAAAGACACACACTGACACCCAGTAACAAAGACATACACTGACACCAAGTCACAAAGACATACACTGATACCCAGTAACACAGACACAATCTTACACCAAGTAACACAGACATACACTGACACCCAGTAACACAGACACACACTTACACCAAGTAACAAACACATACAATGACACCCAGTGACACAGAGAAACACTGATACACAGTAACAAAGGCATACACTGACACCAAGTAACACAGACACACACTGACACCAAGTAACAAAGACATACACTGACACCACGTAACAAAGACATACACTTACACCAAGTAACACAGACATACACTGACACCAAGTAACAAAGAGAGACAATTACACCAAGTAACAAAGACATACACTTACAGCAAGTATTTTGACATACACTGACACCAAGTAACAAAGACATACACTGATACCCAGTAACATAGACACAGACTTACACCAAGTAACAAAGACATACACTGACACCAAGTCACAAAGACACACAATGACACCCAGTAACAAAGACATACACTGACACCAAGTAACACAGACACACACTGACACCCAGTAACACAAACAAACACACTGACACCAAGTAACACAGACATACACTGACACCAAGTACCAAAGACATACACTGATACCCAGTAACACAGGCACACACTGGGTGCGGGGGGGAGGGGGGGGTGGCACATTGGCGCAGTGGTTAGCACCGCAGCCTCACAGCTCCAGGGACCCGGGAACGATTCAGGGTAATGCCTGTGTGGAGTTTGCAAGTTCTCCCTGTGTCTGCGTGGGTTTCCTCCGGGTGCTCCGGTTTCCTCCCACATGCCAAAGACTTGCAGGTTGATAGGTTAATTGGCCATCATAAATTGGCCCTTGGAAAGGTAGGTGGTAGGGAAATATTTCGGGACAGGTGCGGATGTGACAGGAATACGGGATTAGTGTAGGATTAGTATAAATGGGTGGTTGATGGTCGGCACAGACTCGGTGGGCCGAAGGGCCTGTTTCCGTGCTGTATCTCTAAACTAAACTAAATACTGACACCAAGTGTCGCAGACACACACTGACACCCAGTAACACAAACAAACACACACTGACACCCAGGAACACAGAGAAACACGAATACACAGTTACAAAGGCATACGCTGACACCAAGTAACACAGACACACACTGACACCCAGTAAAAAAGACATACACTGACACCAAGTCACAAAGACATACACTGACACCAGCTCAAAAAGACATACCCTGATGCCCAGTAACACGGACACACACTGACACCAAGTAGCAAAGACATCCACTGACACCAATTAACAAAGACATACACTTACACCAAGTAACAAAGACACACACTTACACCAAGTAACACAGACATACACTGACTCCAAGTAACAAAGAGAGACAATTACACCAAGTAACAAATAAATACACTTACACCAAGTATTTTGACAGACACAGACACCAAGTAACAAAGACAAACACTGATACCCAGTAACATAGACACACACTTACACCATTTAACAAAGACATACACAGACACCAGGTCACAAAGGCACACTCTGACACCCAGTAACAAAGACACACACTGAAACCAAGTCACAAAGAAATACACTGATACCAAGGAACACAGACACACACTGACACCAAGTAACAAAGACAAACACTGGCACCAAGTAACAAAGACATACACTGACACCTAGTAACAAAGACATACACTTACACCAAGTAACAAAGACACACACTTACACCAAGCAACAAGACAGACACTGACACCAAGTAACACAGACACACACTTACACCAAGTAACAAACACATACAATGACACCCAGTAACAAAGACATACACTGACACCCAGTAACGCAGACACACACGGACACCAAGTAACAAAGACACAGACTTACACCAAGTAACACAGACACACACTGACACCCAGTAACACAAACAAACACACTGACACCAAGTAACACAGACATACACTGACACCAAGTAACAAAGACATACACTGATACCCAGTAACACAGGCACACACTGGGGGCGGGGGGGAGGGGGGGCACATTGGCGCAGTGGTTAGCACCGCAGCCTCACAGCTCCAGGGACCCGGGAACGATTCAGGGTAATGCCTGTGTGGAGTTTGCCAGTTCTCCCTGTGTCTGCGTGGGTTTCCTCCGGGTGCTCCGGTTTCCTCCCACATGCCAAAGACTTACAGGTTGATAGGTTAATTGGCCATCATAAATTGGCCCTTGTATAGGTAGGTGGTAGGGAAATATTTCGGGACAGGTGCGGATGTGACAGGAATACGGGATTAGTGTAGGATTAGTATAAATGGGTGGTTGATGGTCGGCACAGACTCGGTGGGCCGAAGGGCCTGTTTACGTGCTGTATCTCTAAACTAAACTAAATACTGACACCTAGCGTCGCAGACACACACTGACACCCAGTAACACAAACAAACACACACTGACACCCAGGAACACAGAGAAACACTAATACACAGTAACAAAGGCATACGCTGACACCAAGTAACACAGACACACACTGACACCCAGTAAAAAAGACATACACTGACACCAAGTCACAAAGACATACACTGACACCAGCTCAAAAAGACATACCCTGATGCCCAGTAACACGGACACACACTGACACCAAGTAGCAAAGACATCCACTGACACCAATTAACAAAGACATAAACTTACACCAAGTAACAAAGACACACACTTACACCAAGTAACACAGACATACACTGACTCCAAGTAACAAAGAGAGACAATTACACCAAGTAACAAATAAATACACTTACACCAAGTATTTTGACAGACACAGACACCAAGTAACAAAGACATACACTGATACCCAGTAACATAGACACACACTTACACCATTTAACAAAGACATACACAGACACCAAGTCACAAAGACACACACTGACACCCAGTAACAAAGACACACACTGAAACCAAGTCACAAAGAAATACACTGATACCAAGGAACACAGACACACACTGACACCAAGTAACAAAGACAAACACTGACACCAAGTAACAAAGACATACACTGACACCTAGTAACAAAGACATACACTTACACCAAGTAACAAAGACACACACTTACACCAAGCAACAAGACAGACACTGACACCAAGTAACAAAGACATACACTGACACCCAGTAACACAGACACACACATACACGAAGTAACAACGACATATACTGACACCGAGTAACAAAGACATACACTGATACCCAGTAACACAGACAAACACTTACACCAAGTAACAAAGACGCACACTTACACCAAGTAACAGACATACACTGACACCAAGTAACAAAGACATACACTGACACCAAGGAACAAAGACATAAACTGACACCTTGTAACAAAGACATACACTGACACAAAGTCACAAAGCCAAACAGTGACACCCAGTAACAAAGACATACACTGACACCAAGTCACAAAGACATATACTGATACCCAGTAACACAGACTCACACTTACACCAAGTAACAAAGAAATACACTGACAGCAAGTAACAAAGACATACACTTACACCAAGTAACACAGACATACACTGACACCAAGTAACAAAGACATACAATTACACCAAGTAACAAAGACACACACTAACACCAAGTAACACAGACATACACTGTCACCAAGTAACAAAGACATACACTGCTACCCAGTAACACAGACACACACTTACACCAAGTAACAAAGACATACACTGATACCAAGTAACACAGACACACACTTACACCAAGTAACACAAACACTCACTTACACCAAGTAACAAAGACATACACTGACACCAAGTAACAAAGACATACAATTACACCAAGTAACAAAGACACACACTTACACCAAGTAACAAAGACATTCACTGACACCAAGTAACAAAGACATGCACTGTTACCCAGTAACACAGACACACACTTACAACATGTAACAAAGACATTCACTGATACCAAGTAACACAGACACACACTTACACCAAGTAACACAGACACACACTTACACCAAGTAACAAAGACATACACTGACACCAAGTAACAAAGACATACACTTACACCAAGTAACACAGAGATACACTGACACCAAGTAACAAAGACATACAATTACACAAAGTAACAAAGACACACACTTACACCAAGTAACACAGACATGCACTGTCACAATGTATCAAAGACATTCACTGATACCCAGTAACACAGACACACACTTACACCAAGTAACAAAGATATACACTGATACCCAGTAACACAGACACACACTTACACCAAGTAACACAAACACTCACTTACACCAAGTAACACAGACATACACTGACACCAAGTAACAAAGACATACACTGTTACCCAGTAACACAGACACACACTTACACCAAGTAACAAAGACCTACACTGATACCAAGTAACACAGACACACACTTACACCAAGTAACACAGATACACACTTACACCAAGTAACAAAGACATACACTGACACCAAGTAACAAAGACATACACTTACAGCAAGTAACACAGAGATACACTGACACCATGTAGCAAAGACATTCACTGATACCCAGCAATGCAGACACACACATACACAAAGTAACAAAGATATGCACTGATACCCATTAACACAGACACACACTTACACCAAGTAACAAAGACATACACTGACACTCAGTAACAAAGACATACACTGACATCAAGTAGCAAAGACATGCACTGACACCAAGTAACAAAGACATACACTTACACCAAGTAACACAGAGAAATACTGAGACCACGTAACAAAGACATACAATTACACCAAGTAACAAAGACACACACTTACACCAAGTAACACATACATACAGTAACACCAAGTAACAAAGACATACACTGTTACCCAGTAACACAGATACACACTTACACCATGTAACAAAGACATACACTGATACCAAGTAACACAGACACACATTTACACCAAGTAACACAAACACTCACTTACACCAAGTAACAAAGACATACACTGTTACCCAGTAACACAGATACACACTTACACCATGTAACAAAGACATACACTGATACCAAGTACCACAGAAACACACTGACACCCAGTAACACAAAAAACACACACTGACACCCAGAAACACAGAGAAACACTGATACACAGTAAAAAGGCATACGCTGACACCAAGTAACACAGACACACACTTACACCAAGTAACACAAACACTCAATTACACCAAGTAACAAAGATATGCGCTGATACCAAGTAACACAGACACACACTTACACCAAGTAACACAGACACACACTGACACCCAGTAACAAAGACATACACTGACACCAATTAACACAGACACACACTTACACCAAGTAACACAGACACACACTGACACCCAGTAACACAAGCAAACACACACTGACACCCAGAAACACAGAGAAACACTGATACACAGTAACAAAGGCATACGCTGACACCAAGTAACACAGACACACACTTACACCAAGTAACACAAACACTCACTTACATCAAGTAACACAGATATGCACTGATACCAAGTAACACAGACACACACTTACTCCAAGTAACACAGGCACACACTGACACCCAGTAACACAAACAAACACACACTGACACCCAGAAACACAGAGAAACACTGATACACAGTAACAAAGGCATACGCTGACACCAAGTAACACAGACACACACTGACACACAGTAAAAAAGACATACACTGACACCAAGTCACAAAGAGATACACTGACACCAGGTCAAAATGACATACACTGATGCCCAGTCACACAGACACGCACTGAAACCAAGTAACAAAGACATAAACTGACACCAAGTAACAAAGACATGCACTTACACCAAGTAACAAAGACACAGACTTACACCAAGTAACACAGACATACACTGACACCAAGTAACAAAGAGAGACAATTACACCAAGTAACAAAGACATACACTGACACCAAGTCACAAAGATATTCACTGATAACCAGGAACACAGACACACACTTACACCAAGTAACACAGACATACACTGACTCCAAGTAACAAAGACATGCACTGATACCCAGTAACACAGACACACACTTACACCAAGTAACAAAGGCAGACACTGATACCCAGTAACACAGATACACACGGACACCAAGTAACAAAGACACACACTTACAGCAAGTAACACAGACAGACACTGACACCCAGTAACACAAACAAACATACACTGACACCCAGTAACACAGAGAAACACTGATACACAGTAACTAAGACATACACTGACACCAAGTAACACAGACACACACTGACACCCAGTAAAAAAGAAATGCACTGACACCAAGTCACAAAGACATGCACTGACACCAAGTCAAAAATACATACACTGATGCCCAGTAACACAGACACACACTGACACCAAGTAACAAAGACATACACTGACACCAAGTAACAAAGACACACACTCACACAAAGTAACACAGATACACACTGACACCCAGTAACACAAACAAACACACTGACACCAAGTAACAAAGACACACACTTACACCTAGTAACAAAGACATACACTGACAACAAGTAACAAAGACATACACTGACACCAAGTAACAAAGACATGCACTGACACCAAGTAACAAACACATACACTTACACCAAGTAATACAGAGATACACTGACACCAAGTAACAAAAACACACACTTACACCAAGTAACACATACATACACGAACACCAAGTAACAAAGACATACACTGTTACCCAGTAACACAGATACACACTTACACCAAGTAACAAAGACATACACTGATACCAAGTAACACAGACTCACACTTACACCAAGTAACACAAACACTCACTTACACCAAGTAACAAAGACAGACACTGACACCAAGTAACAAAGACATACAATGATACCAAGTAACAGAGACACACACTTACACCAAGTAACAAAGACATACACTTACACAAAGTAACACAGACTGACACTGACACCAAGTAGCAAAGACATATAATTACACCAAGTAACAAAGACATACACTTACACCAAGTAACACAGACTTACACTGACACCAAGTCACAAAGACATATAATTACACCAAGTAACAAAGACACACACTTACACCAAGTAATACAGATATACACTGTCACCATGTAGCAAAGACGTTCAGTGATACCCAGTTACACAGACACACACTTACACCAAGTAACAAAGATATACACTGATACCCAGTAACACAGACACACACTTACACCAAGTAACAAAGACATACACTGAAACCAAGTAACAAAGACATCCACTGACACCAAGTAATACAGACATACACTGACACCAAGTAACACAGACACACACTTACACTAAGTAACAAAGACATACACTGATACCAAGTAACACAGACACACACTTACACCAAGTAACACGGACATACACTGTCACCAAGTAACAAAGACAATAACTGATACTCAGTAACACAGACACACACAGGGCGGCACATTGGCACAGTGGTTAGCAGCCTCACAGCTCCAGGGACCCGGGCTCGATTCTGGGTACAGCCTGTGCGGAGTTTGCAAGTTCTCCCTGTGTCTGCGTGGGTTTCCTCCGGGTGCTCCGGTTTCCTCCCACATGCCAAAGACTTTCAGGTTGATAGGTTAATTGGCCATTATAAATTGACCCGAGTATAGGTAGGTGGTAGGGAAATATATAGGGACAGGTGGGGATGTGATAGGAATACGGGATTAGTGCAGGATTAGTATAAATGGGTGGTTGATGGTCGGCACAGACCCGGTGGGCCGAAGGGCCTGTTAAAGTGCTGTATCTCAAAACTAAACTATATACTGACACCTAGTGTCACTGACACCCAGTAACACAATCAAACACACACTGACACCCAGTAACACAGAGAAACACTGATACACTGACACCAAGTAACACAGACACACACTGACACCCAGTAAGACAAACACTCACTTACACCAAATAACAAAGACATACACTGATACCAAGTCGCAAAGACGTACACTGACACCCAATAACACAAACAAACACACACTGACACCCAGTAACACAGAGAAACACTGATACACAGTAACAATGACATACACTGACAACAAGTAACACAGACACACACTGACACCCAGTAAAAAAGACATACACTGACACCAAGTCACAAAGACATACACTGATCCCAAGTCGCAAAGACATACACTGATACCCAGTAACACAGACACACACTGACACCAAGTAACAAAGACATACACTGACACCAAGTAACAAAGACAGACACTGA
Source organism: Heterodontus francisci (assembly GCF_036365525.1). NCBI lineage: Eukaryota > Metazoa > Chordata > Chondrichthyes > Heterodontiformes > Heterodontidae > Heterodontus > Heterodontus francisci. Next base: position 1,972,913 of record NW_027140677.1, read on the forward strand.
TACCCAGGAACACAGACACACACTGACACCAAGTCACAAAGACATATACAGATACCCAGTCACACAGACACACACTGACTCCAAGTAACACAGACATACACTGACACCCAGTAACACAGACACACACTTAAACCAAGTAACAAAGACATACAATGACACCCAGTAACAAAGACATACACTGACACCAAGTGACACAGACATCCACTGACACCAAGTAACAAAAACATGCACTGATACCCAGTAACACAGGCACACACTGGGGGGGTGGGGGGCACATTGGCGCAGTGGTTAGCACCGCAGCCTCAAAGCTCCAGGGACCCGGGAACGATTCTGGGTACTGCCTGTGCGGAGTTTGCAAGTTCTCCCTGTTTCTGCGTGGCTTTCCTCCAGGTGCTCCGGTTTCCTCCCACATGCCAAAGACTTGCAGGTTGATAGGTTAATTGGCCATCATAAATTGCCCCTAGTATAGGTAGGTGGTAGGGAAATATTTCGGGACAGGTGGGGATGTGATAGGAATACGGGATTAGTGTCGCATTAGTATATATGGGTTGTTGATGGTCGGCACAGACTGGGTGGGCCGAAGGGCCTGTTTTTGTGCTGCATCTCGAAACTAAACTAAATACTGACACCTAGTGTCACAGACACAGACTGACACCCAGTAACACAAACAAACACACACTGACACCCAGTGACACAGAGAAACACTGATACACAGTAACAAAGGCATACACTGACACCAAGTAACACAGACACACACTGACACCAAGTAACAAAGACATACACTGACACCACGTAACAAAGACATACACTTACACCAAGTAACACAGACATACACTGACACCAAGTAACAAAGAGAGACAATTACACCAAGTAACAAAGACATACACTTACAGCAAGTATTTTGACATACACTGACACCAAGTAACAAAGACATACACTGATACCCAGTAACATAGACACAGACTTACACCAAGTAACAAAGACAGACACTGACACCAAGTCACAAAGACACACAATGACACCCAGTAACAAAGACATACACTGACACCAAGTAACACAGACACACACTGACACCCAGTAACACAAACAAACACACTGACACCAAGTAACACAGACATACACTGACACCAAGTACCAAAGACATACACTGATACCCAGTAACACAGGCACACACTGGGTGCGGGGGGGAGGGGGGGGCACATTGGCGCAGTGGTTAGCACCGCAGCCTCACAGCTCCAGGGACCCGGGAACGATTCAGGGTAATGCCTGTGTGGAGTTTGCAAGTTCTCCCTGTGTCTGCGTGGGTTTCCTCCGGGTGCTCCGGTTTCCTCCCACATGCCAAAGACTTGCAGGTTGATAGGTTAATTGGCCATCATAAATTGGCCCTTGTATAGGTAGGTGGTAGGGAAATATTTTGGGACAGGTGCGGATGTGACAGGAATACGGGATTAGTGTAGGATTAGTATAAATGGGTGGTTGGTGGTCGGCACAGACTCGGTGGGCCGAAGGGCCTGTTTACGTGCTGTATCTCTAAACTAAACTAAATACTGACACCTACTGTCGCAGACACACACTGACACCCAGTAACACAAACAAACACACACTGACACCCAGGAACAAAGGCATACGCTGACACCAAGTAACACAGACACACACTGACACCCAGTAAAAAAGACAGACACTGACACCAAGTCACAAAGACATACGCTGACACCAGCTCAAAAAGACATACCCTGATGCCCAGTAACACGGACACACACTGACACCAAGTAACAAAGACATCCACTGACACCAATTAACAAAGACATCCACTTACACCAAGTAACAAAGACACACACTTACACCAAGTAAAACAGACATACACTGACACCAAGTAATAAAGAGAGACAATTACACCAAGTAACAAATAAATACACTTACACCAAGTATTTTGACAGACACAGACACCAAGTAACAAAGACATACACTGATACCCAGTAACATAGACACACACTTACACCACTTAACAAAGACATACACTGACACCAAGTCACAAAGACACACACTGACACCCAGTAACAAAGACACGCACTGAAACCAAGTCACAAAGAAATACACTGATACCAAGGAACACAGACACACACTGACACCAAGTAACAAAGACAAACACTGACACCAAGTAACAAAGACATACACTGACACCTAGTAACAAAGACATAAACTTACACCAAGTAACAAAGACATACACTTACACCAAGCAACAAGACAGACACTGACACCAAGTAACAAAGACATACACTGACACCCAGTAACACAGACACACACATACACGAAGTAACAACGACATATACTGACACCGAGTAACAAAGACATACACTGATACCCAGTAACACAGACAAACACTGACACCAAGTAACAAAGACGCACACTTACACCAAGTAACAGACATACACTGACACCAAGTAACAAAGACATACACTGACACCCAGTAACAAAGACATACACTGACACCAAGTCACAAAGACATACACTGATACCCAGTAACACAGACTCACACTTACACCAAGTAACAAAGAAATACACTGACAGCAAGTAACAAAGACATACACTTACACCAAGTAACACAGACATACACTGACACCAAGTAACAAAGACATCCAATTACACCAAGTAACAAAGACACACACTAACACCAAGTAACACAGACATACACTGTCACCATGTAGCAAAGACATACAATTACACAAAGTAACAAAGACACACACTTACACCAAGTAACACAGACATGCACTGTCACAATGTATCAAAGACATTCACTGATACCCAGTAACACAGACACTCACTTACACCAAGTAACAAAGATATACACTGATACCCAGTAACACAGACACACACTTACACCAAGTAACAAAGAAATACACTGACACCAAGTAACAAAAACATGCACTGACACCAAGTAACACAGTGACACACTGACACCAAGTAACAAAGACATACAATTACACCAAGTAACAAAGACACACACTTACACCAAGTAACACATACATCCACTAACACCAATTAACAAAGACATACACTGATACCAAGTAACACAGACACACACTTACACCAAGTAACACAAACACTCACTTACACCAAGTAACACAGACATACACTGACACCAAGTAACAAAGACATACACTGTTACCCAGTAACACAGACACACACTTACACCAAGTAACAAAGACCTACACTGATACCAAGTAACACAGACACACACTTACACCAAGTAACACAGACACACACTTACACCAAGTAACAAAGACATACACTGACACCAAGTAACAAAGACATACACTTACAGCAAGTAACACAGCGATACACTGACACCAAGTTAAAAAGACATACAATTACAGCAAGTAATAAAGACACACACTTACACCAAGTAACACAGACATACACTGTCACCATGTAGCAAATACATTCACTGATACCCAGCAATGCAGACACACACATACACAAAGTAACAAAGATATGCACTGATACCCATTAACACAGACACACACTTACACCAAGTAACAAAGACATACACTGACACTCAGTAACAAAGACATACACTGACATCAAGTAGCAAAGACATGCACTGACACCAAGTAACAAAGACATACACTTACACCAAGTAACACAGAGAAATACTGACACCAAGTAACAAAGACATACAATTACACCAAGTAACAAAGACACACACTTACACCAAGTAACAAATACATACAGTAACACCAAGTAACAAAGACATACACTGTTACCCAGTAACACAGATACACACTTACACCATGTAACAAAGACATACACTGATACCAAGTAACACAGACACACACTTACACCAAGTAACACAAACACTCACTTACACCAAGTAACAAAGACATACACTGACACCAAGTAACACAGACACACACTGACACCCAGTAACACAAACAAACACACACTGACACCCAGAAACACAGAGAAACACTGATACACAGTAACAAAGGCATACGCTGACACCAAGTAACACAGACACACACTTACACCAAGTAACACAAACACTCACTTACACCAAGTAACAAAGATATGCACTGATACCAAGTAACACAGACACACACTTACACCAAGTAACACAGACACACACTTACACCAAGTAACACAGACACACACTGACACCCAGTAACACAAACAAACACACACTGACACCCAGAAACACAGAGAAACACTGATACACAGTAACAAAGGCATACGCTGACACCAAGTAACACAGACACACACTTACACCAAGTAACACAAACACTCACTTACACCAAGTAACAAAGATATGCACTGATACCAAGTAACACAGACACACACTTACTCCAAGTAACACAGACACACACTGACACCCAGTAACACAAACAAACACACACTGACACCCAGAAACACAGAGAAACACTGATACACAGTAACAAAGGCATACGCTGACAGCAAGTAACACAGACACACACTGACACACACTAAAAAAGACATACACTGACACCAAGTCACAAAGAGATACACTGACACCAGGTCAAAAAGACATAAACTGATGCCCAGTCACACAGACACGCACTGAAACCAAGTAACAAAGACATACACTGACACCAAGTAACAAAGACATACACTTACACCAAGTAACAAAGATACAGACTTACACCAAGTAACACAGACATACACTGACACCAAGTAACAAAGAGAGACAATTACACCAAGTAACAAAGACATACACTGACACCAAGTCACAAAGATATTCACTGATAACCAGGAACACAGACACACACTTACACCAAGTAACACAGACATACACTGACTCCAAGTAACAAAGACATGCACTGATACCCAGTAACACAGACACACACTTACACCAAGTAACAAAGACAGACACTGATACCCAGTAACACAGATACACACGGACACCAAGTAACAAAGACACACACTTACAGCAAGTAACACAGACAGACACTGACACCCAGTAACACAAACAAACACACACTGACACCCAGTAACACAGAGAAACACTGATACACAGTAACAAAGACATACACTTACACCAAGTAACACAGACACACACTGACACCCAGTAAAAAAGAAATGCACTGACACCAAGTCACAAAGACATACACTGACACCAAGTCAAAAATACATACACTGATGCCCAGTAACACAGACACACACTGACACCAAGTAACAAAGACATACACTGACACCAAGTAACAAAGACACACACTCACACAAAGTAACACAGACACACACTGACACCCAGTAACACAAACAAACACACTGACACCAAGTAACAAAGACACACACTTACACCAAGTAACAAAGACATACACTGACAACAAGTAACAAAGACATACACTGACACCAAGTAACAAAGACATGCACTGACACCAAGTAACAAAGACATACACTTACACCAAGTAATACAGAGATACACTGACACCAAGTAACAAAGACACACACTTACACCAAGTAACACATACATACACGAACACCAAGTAACAAAGACATACACTGTTACCCAGTAACACAGATACACACTTACACCAAGTAACAAAGACATACACTGATACCAAGTAACACAGACTCACACTTACACCAAGTAACACAAACACTCACTTACACCAAGTAACAAAGACAGACACTGACACCAAGTAACAAAGACATACAATGATACCAAGTAACAGAGACACACACTTACACCAAGTAACAAAGACATACACTTACACCAAGTAACACAGACTGACACTGACACCAAGTAACAAAGACATATAATTACACCAAGTAACAAAGACACACACTTACACCAAGTAATACAGACATACACTGTCACCATGTAGCAAAGACATTCAGTGATACCCAGTTACACAGACACACACTTACATCAAGTAACAAAGATATACACTGATACCCAGTAACACAGACACACACTTACACCAAGTAACAAAGACATACACTGAAACCAAGTAACAAAGACATCCACTGACACCAAGTAATACAGACATACACTGACACCAAGTAACACAGACAGACACTTACACTAAGTAACAAAGACATACACTGATACCAAGTAACACAGACACACACTTACACCAAGTAACACGGACATACACTGACACCAAGTAACAAAGACATACACTGATACTCAGTAACACAGACACACACTTGGCGGCACATTGGCACAGTGGTTAGCAGCCTCACAGCTCCAGGGACCCGGGCTCGATTCTGGGTACAGCCTGTGCGGAATTTGCAAGTTCTCCCTGTGTCTGCGTGGGTTTCCTCCGGGTGCTCCGGTTTCCTCCCACATGCCAAAGACTTTCAGGTTGATAGGTTAATTGGCCATTATAAATTGACCCGAGTATAGGTAGGTGGTAGGGAAATATATAGGGACAGGTGGGGATGTGATAGGAATACGGGATTAGTGCAGGATTAGTATAAATGGGTGGTTGATGGTCGGCACAGACCCGGTGGGCCGAAGGGCCTGTTAAAGTGCTGTATCTCTAAACTAAACTATATACTGACACCGAGTGTCACTGACACCCAGTAACACAAACAAACACACACTGACACCCAGTAACACAGAGAAACACTGATACACTGACACCAAGTAACACAGACACACACTGACACCCAGTAAGACAAACACTCACTTACACCAAATAACAAAGACATACACTGATACCAAGTCGCAAAGACGTACACTGACACCCAATAACACAAACAAACACACACTGACACCCAGTAACACAGAGAAACACTGATACATAGTAACAATGACATACACTGACAACAAGTAACACTGACACACACTGACACCCAGTAAAAAAGACATACACTGACACCAAGTCACAAAGACATACACTGATCCCAAGTCGCAAAGACATACACTGATACCCAGTAACACAGACACACACTGACACCAAGTAACAAAGACATACACTGACACCAAGTAACAAAGACAGACACTGATACCCAGGAACACAGACACACACTGACACCAAGTCACAAAGACATATACAGATACCCAGTCACACAGACACACACTGACTCCAAGTAACACAGACATACACTGACACCCAGTAACACAGACACACACTTACACCAAGTAACAAAGACATACAATGACACCCAGTAACAAAGACATACACTGACACCAAGTAACACAGACACACACTGACACCCAGTAACACAAACAAACACACTGACACCAAGTGACACAGACATCCACTGACACCAAGTAACAAAAACATGCACTGATACCCAGTAACACAGGCACACACTGGGGGGGTGGGGGGCACATTGGCGCAGTGGTTAGCACCGCAGCCTCAAAGCTCCAGGGACCCGGGAACGATTCTGGGTACTGCCTGTGCGGAGTTTGCAAGTTCTCCCTGTGTCTGCGTGGGTTTCCTCCGGGTGCTCAGGTTTCCTCCCACATGCCAAAGACTAGCGGGTTGATTAGTTAATTGGCCATCATAAATTGCCCCGAGTATAGGTAGGTGGTAGGGAAATATATAGGGATAGGTGGGGATGTGATAGGAATACGGGATTAGTGGAGGATTAGTATAAATGGGTGGTTGATGGTCGGCACAGACTCGGTGGGCCGAAGGGACCGATTAAGTGCTGTATCTCTAAACTAAACTAAATACTGAGACCTAGTGTCACTGACACCCAGTAACACAAACAACCACTCACTGACACCCAGTAACACAGAGAAAGACTGATACTCAGTAACAAAGACATACACTGACACCAAGTAACACAGACAGACACTGACACCCAGTAACAAAGACATACACTGATACCAAGTCACAAAGACATACACTGATACCCAGTAACACAGCCACACACTTACACCAAGTAACAAAGACATACACTGACAACAAGTAACAAAGACACAAACTTTCACCAAGTAGCACAGACATACACTGACACCAAGTAACAAAGACATACACTGATACCCAGTAACACAGACACACACTTCCACCAAGTAACAAAGACAAACACTGACACCAAGACACAAAGACTCACACTGACACCCAGTAACAGAGAGATACACTGACACCAAGTCACAAAGACATATGGTGATACCCAGTAACACAGACACACACTTACACCAAGTAACAAAGACATACACTGATACCCAGTAACACAGACACACACTTACACCAAGTAACAAAGACAGACACTGATACCCAGTAACACAGACACACACTTACACCAAGTAACACAAACACTCACTGACACCAAGTAACAAAGACATACACTGACACGAAGTAACAAAGACATACAATGATACCAAGTAACACAGGCACACACTTACACCAAGTAACACAGGCACACACTTACACCAAGTAACAAAGACATACACTGACACCAAGTAACAAAGACACAAACTTTCACCAAGTAGCACAGACATACACTGACACCAAGTCACAAAGACATCCAAAGATACCCAGTAACACAGACACACACTTCCACCAAGTAACAAAGACAAACACTGACACCAAGACACACAGACACACACTGACACCCAGTAACAAAGAGATACACTGACACCAAATCACAAAGACATATGGTGATACCCAGTAACACAGACACACACTTACACCAAGTAACAAAGACATACACTGATACCCAGTAACACAGACACACACTTACACCAAGTAACAAAGACAGACACTGATACCCAGTAACACAGAGACACACTTACACCAAGTAACAAAGACATAAACTGATCCCTAGTAACACAGGCACACCCTGGGAGGTTGGGGGGGGCACATCGGCGCTGTGGTGAGCACCGCAGCCTCACAGCTCCAGGGACCCGGGTTCGATTCTGGGTACTGCCTGTGCGGAGTTTGCAAGTTCTCCCTGTGTCTGCGTGGGTTTCCTCCGGGTGCTCCGGTTTCCTCCCACATGCCAAAGACTTGCAGGTTGATAGGTTAATTAGATTAGATTTAGATTAGAGATACAGCACTGAAACAGGCCCTTCGGCCCACCGAGTCTGTGCCGACCATCAACCACCCAATTGGCCAACATAAATTGCCCCTAGGATAGGTAGGTGTTAGGAAAATATATAGGGACATGTGGGGATGTGATAGGAATACGGGAATAAAAGCAAAATACTGCGGATGCTGGAAATCTGAAACAAAATCAAGAAATGCCGGATTCACTCAGCAGGTCTGGCAGCATCTGTGGAAAGAGAAGCAGAGTTAACGTTTCGGGTCAGTGACCCTTCTTCGGAACTGACAAATATTAGAAAAGTCACAGATTATAAACAAGTGAGGTGAGGGTTGTGCAAGAGATAACAAAGGAGAAGGTGCAGATTGGACCAGGCCACATAGCAGACCAAAAGATCACGGAGCAAAGGCAAACAATATGTTAATGGTGTGTTGAAAGACAAAGCATTAGTACAGATTAGGTGTGAATATACTGAATATTGAACATCAGCAAGTGCAAACCTGAAGAAGAACAACCTGAAAAAAACAGTGGGTAAGCAAACTGAACAAACTAAGATGAAATGAAATAAATGCAAAAAAAGATTGTAAAAAATGTAAAAAGGAATGCAAAAAAAAGGAAGAAAAAATAACTAAAAATGACTAAAAATGAAAGTAAAGTGGGGGGCTGTCATGCTCTGAAATTATTGAACTCAATGTTCAGTCCGGCAGGCTGTAGTGTGCCTAATCGGTAGATGAGATGCTGTTCCTCGAGCTTGCGTTGATGTTCACTGGAACACTGCAGCAATCCCAGGACAGAGATGTGAGCATGAGAGCAGGGGGGAGTGTTGAAATGGCAAGCAACCGGAAGCTCAGGGTCCTGCTTGTGGACTGAGCGGAGATGTTCCGCAAAGCGGTCACCCAGTCTGCGCTTGGTCTCCCCAATGTAGAGGAGACCACACTGTGAGCAGCGAATACAGTATACTACATTGAAAGAAGTACAAGTAAATCGCTGCTTCACCTGAAAGGAGTGTTTGGGGCCTGGGATAGTGAGGAGAGAGGAGGTAAATGGGCATGTATTACACCTCCTGCGATTGCAAGGGAAGGTGCCCTGGGACGGGGACGAGGTGGTGGGGGTAATGGAGGAGTGGACCAGGGTGTCGCAGACGGAACGATCCCTTCGGAATGCTGACAGGGGAAGGGAGGGGAAGATGCGACTGGTAGTGGCATCACGCTGGAGGTGGCGAAAATGGCGGAGGATGATCCTTTGGATATGGAGGCTGGTGGGATGAAAAGTGTGGACAAGGGGAACTCTGTCACGGTTCTGGGAGGGAGGGGAAGGGGTGAGGGTAGAGGTGCGGGGAATGGGTCGGACACGGTTGAGGGCCCTGTCAACCACAGTGGGGAGGAAATCCTCGGTTGAGGAAAAAGGAGGTCATATCAGACGCACCGTCATGGAAGGTAGCATCATCAGAGCAGATGCGTTGGAGACGGAGAAACTGGGAGAATGGAATGGAGTTCTTACAGGTGGTAGGGTGTGAAGAAGTGTAGTCGAGGTAGCTGTGGGAGTCAGTGGGCTTATAATGGATATTGGTAGACAGGCTATCCCCAGAGATGGAGACAGAGAAGTCGAGGAAGGGAAGGGAAGTGTCAGAGATGGGCCATGTAAAGGTGAGAGAAGGGTGGAAATTGGAAGCAAAGTTGATAAAGTTTTCTAGTTCGGGGCGGGAGCAGGAAACGGCACCGATACAGTCATCAATGTACCAGAAAAAGAGTTGGGGGAGGGGGCCTGAGTAGGACTGGAACAAAGAATGCTCGACATATCCCACAAAAAGACAGGCATAACTAGGACCCATGCGGGTACCCATAGCGACACCTTTTACTTGAAGGAAATGCATGGAGTTGAAGGAGAAGTTGTTCAATGTGAGAACAAGTTCAGCCAGGCAAAGGAGGGTGTTTGTGGATGGGGACTGGTTGGGCCTCTGTTCCAGGAAGAAGCGGAGGGCCCTCAAACCATCCTGGTGGGGGATGGAGGTGTGGAGCGATTGGACGTCCATAGTGAAGAGGAGGCGGTTGGGACCAGGAAACTGGAAATTGTCAAAATGACTTAGGGCGTCAGAAGAGTCACGGATGTAGGTGGGAAGAGACTGGACCAGCGGAGAAAAGATAGAGTCTAGATAGGAAGAAATAAGTTCAGTTGGGCAGGAGCAGGCTGACACAATGGGTCTGCCGGGACAGTCCCGTTTGTGGGTTTTGGGAAGGAGGTAGAAGCGGGCTGTCCGGGGTTGCGGGACGATGAGTTTGGAAGCTGTAGAGGGAAGATCTCCAGAGGAGATGAGGTCAGTGACAGTCCTTTGGACGGTGGCTTGATGTTCGGTGGTGGGGTCATGGTCCAGAGGGAGGTCGGAAGAGGTGTCTGTGAGTTGGCGTTGAGCTTCTGCAAGGTAGAGGTCGGTACGCCATACAACAACAGCACCACCCTTGTCTTCAGGTTTGATGACCATGTCGGTATTAGACCTCAGAGAACGGAGTGCCTCAAGTTCAGAGGGGGACAGGTTAGAGTGAGTGAGGGGGGCAGAGAAATTGAGACGACCAACGTCTCGCCGACAGTTTTCAATGAAGAGATCAAGAGCGGGTAAGAGGCCAGGGTGAGGGGTCCAGGTAGAGGGAGAATGCTGGAGGCGGGTGAATGGGTCTGCTGGTCGGGGGGAGGTCTCCTGGTCGAAGAAGTGAGCCCGGAGGCGGAGGCGACGGACGAAGAGCTCAACGTCATGCCGAGCGCGAAATTCATTGAGGTGGGGGCGTAAGGGGATAAAACTGAGACCTTTGCTGAGTACAGAACGCTCAGCATCAGAGAGGGGGAGGTCAGAGGGTATAGTGAATACACGGCAAGGGGTCAGATCAGAAGGGGTGGGGTCAGAGGGAAGTGAAGCAGAAGGAGGATCTGGAGGGGCATTAGTCCCCATCAGCTGCTGGAGCTTGCGTTCCTTAACACCTGAAAGGAAGAAAAAAAGTTTTTCGTTAATGCGTCGGATGAGACGGAAGATGAGATGAAACTGCGGAGTAGAACAGATTTGAGATAAGGTGAGACGGTGCTGCTGGAGAGAGAGGTCCAGTGTGTGCATATGGTGGCGCATAGCACTGAGTGTGGATCTCAGGATGCGGCGAGAGTAGCAGTCCGAGGAACGTTGTATTTCTCGGAGATACCTGTGATCCTGGGTGGTTTCAAAGCATGATAGGTGAAACTGCAGTTGGAATCCACGTGGAATCAGTCGGAGCCGGAGGCAGTCACTGAGGAAGGAGATGTGGCTGTGAAAACGAGTTTTGGTAGATACCTTATCAAACACCAGGAGGGAAATAGAAAGCAATGAAGGTGAACAAGGTAAAAGAGACAAACGAAAATCCCGTCGGAGAGAAGAGCACAACTTCTTCAAGGTAGGCATTCCTGGAAGAGAAGTGGCAGTGAATTAAACACGAAAATAAAAGCAAAATGCTGCGGATGCTGGAAATCTGAAACAAAAACAAGAAATGCCAGATTCACTCAGCAGGTCTGGCAGCATCTGTGGAAAGAGAAGCAGAGTTAACGTTTCGGGTCAGTGATACCTCTTCGGAACTGACAAATATTAGAAAAGTCACAGATTATAAACAAGTGAGGTGGGGGTTGGGCAAGAGATAACAGAGGAGAAGGTGCAGATTGGACCAGGCCACATAGCTGACCAAAAGGTCACGGAGCAAAGGCAAACAATATGTTAATGGTGTGTTGAAAGACAAAGCATTAGTACAGATTAGGTGTGAATATACTGAATATTAAACATCAGCAAGTGCAAACCTGAAGAAGAACAACATGAAAAAAACAGTGGGTAAGCAAACTGAACAAACTAAGATGAAATGAAATAAATGCAAAAAAAGATTGTAAAGAATGTAAAAAGGAATGCAAAAAAAAGGAAGAAAAAATAACTAAAAATGACTAAAAATGAAAGTAAAGTGGGGGGCTGTCATGCTCTGAAATTATTGAACTCAATGTTCAGTCCGGCAGGCTGTAGTGTGCCTAATCGGTAGATGAGATGCTGTTCCTCGAGCTTGCGTTGATGTTCACTGGAACACTGCAGCAATCCCAGGACAGAGATGTGAGCATGAGAGCAGGGGGGAGTGTTGAAATGGCAAGCAACCGGAAGCTCAGGGTCCTGCTTGCGGACTGAGCGGAGATGTTCCGCAAAGCGGTCGCCCAGTCTGCGCTTGGTCTCCCCAATGTAGAGGAGACCACACTGTGAGCAGCGAATACAGTATACTACATTGAAAGAAGTACAAGTAAATCGCTGCTTCACCTGAAAGGAGTGTTTGGGGCCTGGGATAGTGAGGAGAGAGGAGGTAAATGGGCAGGTATTACACCTCCTGCGATTGCAAGGGAAGGTGCCCTGGGACGGGGACGAGGTGGTGGGGGTAATGGAGGAGTGGACCAGGGTGTCGCAGACGGAACGATCCCTTCGGAATGCTGACAGGGGAAGGGAGGGGAAGATGCGACTGGAAGTGGCATCACGCTGGAGGTGGCGAAAATGGCGGAGGATGATCCTTTGGATATGGAGGCTGGTGGGATGAAAAGTGTGGACAAGGGTAACCCTGTCACGGTTTTGGAAGGGAGGGGAAGGGGTGAGGGTAGAGGTGCGGGGAATGGGTCGGACACGGTTGCGGGCCCTGTCAACCACAGTAGGGGGAAATCCTCGGTTGAGGAAAAAGGAGGTCATATCAGACGCACCGTCACGGAAGGTAGCATCATCAGAGCAGATGCGTCGGAGACGGATAAACTGGGAGAATGGAATGGAGTTCTTACAGGTGGTAGGGTGTGAAGAAGTGTAGTCGAGGTAGCTGTGGGAGTCAGTGGGCTTATAATGGATATTGGTAGACAGGCTATCCCCAGAGATGGAGACAGAGAAGTCGAGGAAGGGAAGGGAAGTGTCAGAGATGGACCATGTAAAGGTGAGAGAAGGGTGGAAATTGGAAGCAAAGTTGATAAAGTTTTCTAGTTCGGGGCGGGAGCAGGAAACGGCACCGATACAGTCATCAACGTACCGGAAAAAGAGTTGGGGGAGGGGGCCTGAGTAGGACTGGAACAGGCCGAAGGGCCTGTTTCAGTGCTGTATGTCGAATCAAAACTAACTACTGACTCCCAGTAACACACACTGATACACAGTAACAAAGACATACACTTACACCAAGTAACAAAGACATACACTGACAACCAGGAACACAGACACACACTTACACCAAGTAACAAAGACATACACTTACACCAAGTAACACAGACATACACTTACACCAATTATTTTGACATACAATTACACCAAGTCACAAAGACATACAGTGAAACCCAGTAAAAAAGAAATCCACAGACAAAAAGTCACAAAAACATACACTGACAACAAGTAACAAAGACATACACTTACACCAAGTAACATACTCATACACTGACACCCAGGAACACAGCCACACACTGACACCAAGTAACAAAGACACACACTTACACCAAGTAACAAAGACATACACTGACAAGAAGTAACAAAGACACACACTTACACCAAGTAACACAGACATACACTGACACCAAGTCACAAACACATACACTGACACCAAGTAACAAAGACAAATACTTACACCAAGTAACAAAGACAGACACTGATACCCAGTAAAACAGACACAGACTTACACCAAGTAACAAGGACATGCACTGACACCAAGTCACAAACACATACACTGACACCAAGTAGCAAAGAAACACACTTACACCCAGTAACACAGACACACACTGACACCCAGCAACACAAACAAACACACTGACACCAAGTAACACAGACATAAACTGACACCAAAAACAAAGACATGTACTGATACCCAGTAACACAGGCACACACTGGAGGTGGGGGGGTGGGAGCACATTGGCGCAGTGGTTAGCACCGTAGCCTCACAGCTCCAGGGACCCGGTTTCGATTCTGGGACCCGGGTTCGAATCTCTGTACTGCCTGTGCGGTGTTTGCAATTTCTCCCTGTGTCTGCGTGGGTTTCCTCCGGGCGCTCCGGTTTCCTCCCAAATGCCAAACACTTGCAGGTTGATAGGTTAATTGGCCATCATAAATTGCCCCTAGTATAGGCAGGTGGTAGGGAAATATATAGGGACCGGTGGGTGTGTGATAGGAATACGGGATATGTGCAGGATGAGTATAAGTGGGTTGTTGATGGTCGGCACAGACTCGGTGGGCCGAAGGGCCTGTTTAAGTGCTGTCTCTCGAAACTAAACTAAATACTGACACCTAGTGTCACAGACACAGACTGACACACTGTAACACACACTGATACACAGTCACAAAGACATACACTGACACCCAGGAACACAGACACACACAGACACCAAGTAACAAAGACACACACTTACACCAAGTAACAATGACGCACACTGACACCAACTAACAGAGACACACACTTACACCAAGTAACAAAGACATACACTTACACCAAGTAACAAAGACATACACTGACACCCAGTAACAAAGACATGCACCGACACCAAGTCACAAACACATACACTGACACCAAGTAACAAAGACATACACTGATACCCAGTATTACAGGCACTCACTGGGGGAGTGGAGGGGGGGGGCACAATTGGCGCAGTGGTTAGCA
Organism: Heterodontus francisci; assembly: GCF_036365525.1. Classification (NCBI taxonomy): domain Eukaryota; kingdom Metazoa; phylum Chordata; class Chondrichthyes; order Heterodontiformes; family Heterodontidae; genus Heterodontus; species Heterodontus francisci. The sequence continues at coordinate 1,988,521 of NW_027140677.1, forward strand.
CCGCAGCCTCACAGCTCCAGGGACCCGGGTTCGATTCTGGGTACTGCGTGTGCGGAGTTTGCAAGTTCTCCCTGTGTCTGCGTGGGTTTCCTCCGGGTGCTCCGGTTTTCTCCCACATGCCAAGACTTGCAGGGTGTAGGTTAATTGGCCATTACAAATTGCCCCTAGTACAGGTAGGTGGTAGGGAAATAATTAGGGAACGGTGGGGATATTGTTGGAATATGGGATTCGTGATGGATTAGTATAAATGGGTGGTTGATGGTCGGCACAGACTCGGTGGGCCGAAGGGCCTGTTTCAGTGCTGTATCTCGATTCTAAACTAAATACTGACACCCAGTAACAAAGACATAAACTGATACCCAGGAACACAGACACTCACTTACACCAAGTAGCACAGACACACCCTTGCACCAAGCTACAAAGACATACACTGACACCAAGTAACACAGACATACACTGACACCAAGTAACAAAGACATGCAATTACACCAAGTAACAAAGACACACACTTACACCAAGTAATACAGATATACACTGACACCAAGTAACAAAGACATGCACTGATACCCAGTAACACAGACACACACGTACACCAAGTAACACAGACACTCACTGACACCCAGTAACACAGACACACACTTACACCAAGTAACACAGACATACACTGACACCAAGTAACAAAGACATACACTGATACCCAGTAACACAGACACACACTTACACCAACTAACACAGACAGACACTGACACCAAATAACAAAGACTTACACTGATACCCAGGAACACAGACACACACTTAAAGCAAGTAACACGGACACACACTTACACCAAGTAACAAAGATATACACTTGCAACAAGTAACACAGACATACACTGACACCAAGTAACAAAGACATACAATTACACCAAGTAACAAAGACACAAACTTACACCAAGTAACAAAGACAGACACTGATACCCAGGAACACAGACACACACTTACACCAAGTAACACAGACACACACTTACACAAAGTATCAAAGACAGACACAGATACCCAGTAACACAGACACACACTTACACCAAGTAACAAAGACATACACTGACAACCAGTAACACAAACAAACACACACTGACACCCAGTAACACAGAGAAACACTAATAAACAGTAACAAAGACATACACTGACACCAACTAACACATTCACACACTGATACCCAGTAACAAAGATATACACTGACACCAAGTAACAAAGACTTACACTGATACCTAGTCACAAAGACATACACTGATACCTAGTCACAAAGACATACACTGATACGCAGTAACACAGACACACACTGACACCAAGTAACAAAGACAGACACTGACACCAAGTAACAAAGACATACACTTACACCAAGTAACAAGGACAGACAATTACACCAAGTAACAAAGACACCCACTTACACCAAGTATTTTGACGTACACGGACACCAAGTAACAAAGACATACATGATACCCATTAACACAGACACACACTTATACCAAGTAACACAGACATACACTGACACCAAGTAACAAAGACATGCACTGATACCCTGCAACACAGGCACACACTTACACCAAGTAACAAAGACATACACTGACACCAAGTCACAAAGACACACACTGACACCCAGTAACAAAGACATACGCTGACACCAAGTCACAAAGACATACAATGACTCCCATTAACACAAACAAACACACACTGACACCCGGTAACACAGAGAAACACTAATAAACAGTAACAAAGACATACACTGACACCAACTAACACATTCACACACTGACACCCAGCAACAAAGTCATACACTGACACCAAGTCACAAAGACATACACTGATAACAAGTCACAAAGACATACACTGATTCCCAGTAACACAGACACACACTGACACCAAGTAACACAGACATACACTGAAACCAAGTAACAAAGACATACACTTACACCAAGTAACAAAGACAGACAATGACACCAAGTAACAAAGACAGACAATGACACCAAGTATTTTGACATACACTGACACCAAGTAACAAAGACATACATGATACCCATTAACACAGACACACACTTACACCAAGTAACACAGACATACACTGACACCAAGTAACAAAGACATGCACTGATACCCTGTAACACAGACATACACTGACACCAAGTAACAAAAACATACACTGACACCAAGTAACAAAGACATACACTGACACGCAGTAACACAGACACACACGGACACCAAGTAACAATGACATACACTTGCACCAAGTAACACATACACACACTGACACCCAGTAACAAAGACATACACTGATACCAAGTCACAAAGACATGCACTGATACCCAGTAACACAAACAGACACTGACACCAAGTAACAAAGGCACACAATGATACCAAGTCACAAAGACATACACTGATACCCAGTAACACAAACAAACACACACTGACAACCAGTAGCACAGTGAAACACTGATCCACAGTAACAATGACAAACACTGACACCAAGTAACACAGACACACACTGACACCCAGTAAAAAAGACATACGCTGACACCAAGTCACAAAGACATACACTGATACCAAGTCACAAATACATACTCTGATACCCAGTAACACAGACACACACTGACACCAAGAAACAAAGACATACACTGACACCAAGTAACAAAGACATACACTTACACCAAGTTACAAAGACAGACAATTACACCAATTAACAAAGACACCCACTTACACCAAGTATTTTGACATACACTGACACCAAGTAACAAAGACATACATGATACCCATTAACAAAGACACACACTTACACCAAGTAACACAGACATACACTGACACCAAGTAACAAAGACATGCACTGATACCCTGTAACACAGACACACACTTACACCCACTAACAAAGACATACACTGACACCAAGTAACAAAGACATACAATGACACCAAGTAACCAAGACATACACTGACATCCAGTAACAAAGACATGCACTGACAACCAGGAACACAGACACACACTGATACCGTGTAACACAGACACACTCTTACACCAAGTAACAAAGACAGACACTGATACCCAGTAACACAGACACAGACTTACACCAAGTAACGAAAACATGCACTGACACCCAGTAACAAAGACATACACAGACACCCAGTAACAGAGACACACCCGGACACCAAGTAACAACGACACACACTAGCACCAAGGAACACAGACACACACTGACACCCAGTAACACAGACACATACTTACACCAAGCAACGCCGACAAACAATGACACAAAGAAACCAAGACTTACACTGATACCCAGTAACACAAACACACACTTACACCAAGTAACACAGACATAGACTGACACCAAGTAACAAAGACATACACTGAGACCCAGGAACACAGACACACACTTACACCAAGTAACATAGACACACACTTACAACAAGTAACAAAGACATACACTTACACCAAGTAACACAGACATACACTGACACCAAGTAACAAAGACATACAATTACACCAAGTAGCAAAGACACACTCTTACACCAAGTAACACAGATATACACTGACCCAAAGTAACAAAGACATGCACTGACACCCAGTAACAGAGACACACACGGACACCAAGTAACAAAGACAGACACTGATACCCAGTAACACAGACACACACTTACACCAAGTAACAAAGACATACACTGACACCCAGTAACGAAGACATACACTGACACCCAGTAACACAGACACACACTTACACCAAGTAACACAGACATATACTGACACAAAGTAACAAAGACATACACTGACACCCAGGAACACAGACACACACTTACACCAAGTAACACAGACACACACTTACACCAAGTAACAAAGACACACACTTACACCAAGCAAAAGAGACATACAATGACACCAAGTAACCAAGACATACACTGACACCCAGTAACAAAGACATACACTGACAACCGGTAACACAGACACACAGTGATTAGGTGTAACAAAGACACACTCTTACACCAAGTAACAAAGACAGACACTGATACCCATTAACACAGACACAGACTTACACCAGGTAACAAAAACATGCACTGACACCCAGTAACAAAGACATACACAGACACCCAGTAACACAGACACACATGGACACCAAGTAACAACGACACACACTAGCACCAAGGAACACAGACACACACTGACACCCAGTAACACAGACGCATACTTACACCAAGCAACGCAGGCATACAATGACACAAAGAAACCAAGACATACACTGATATCCAGTAACACAGACACACACTTACACCAAGTAACAAAGACATACACTGACACCAAGTAACAAAGACATACACTGATACCCAGGAACACAGACACACACTTACACCAAGTAACACAGACACACACTTACACCAAGTAACAAAGACATACACTTACACCAAGTAACACAGACATACACTGACACCAGGTAACAAAGACATACAATTACACCAAGTAACAAAGACACACACTTACACCAAGTAACACAGATATACACTGACACAAAGTAACAAAGACATGCACTGACACCCAGTCACAGAGACACACACGGACACCAAGTAACACAGACATACACTGACACCAAGTAACAAAGACATACACAGATACCCAGTAACACAGACACACACTTAAACCAAGTAACACAGGCACACACTTACACCGAGTAGCAAAGACATACACTTACACCACGTAACACAGACATACACTGACACCAAGTAACAAAGACATACAATTACACCAAGTATCAAAGACACACACATACACCAAGTAACAAAGACAGACACTGATACCCAGTAACACAGACACACACATGCACCAAGTAACAAAGACATACACTGACACCCAGTAACACAGAGAAGCACTAATAAACAGTAACACAGACATACACTGACAACAAGTCACAAAGACACACACTGACACCAAGTCACAAAGACATACACTGATACCCAGTAACACAGACACACACTTAAACCAAGTAACACAGACATACACTGACACCAAGTAACAAAGACATACACTGATACCCAGGAACACAGACACACACTTACACCAAGTAACACAGACACACACTTACACCAAGTAACAAAGACATACACTTACACCAAGTAACACAGGCATACTCTGACACCAAGTAACAAAGACATACAATTACACCAAGTAACAAAGACACACACTTACACCAAGTAACACAGATATACACTGACACAAAGTAACAAAGACATGCACTGACACCCAGTAACAGAGACTCACACGGACACCAAGTAACACAGACATACACTGACACCAAGTAACAAAGACATACACAGATACCCAGTCACACAGACACACACTTACACCAAGTAACACAGACACACACTTACACCGAGTAACAAAGACATATACTGACACAAAGTAACAAAGACATACACTGATACCCAGGAACACAGACACACACTTACACCAAGTAACACAGACACACACTTACACCAAGTAACAAAGACACACACTTACACCAAGCAAAAGAGACATACAATGACAACAAGTAACCAAGACATACACTGACACCCAGTAACAAAGACATACACTGACAACCGGTAACACAGACACACAGTGATTAGGTGTAACAAAGACACACTCTTACACCAAGTAACAAAGACAGACACTGATACCCATTAACACAGACACAGACTTACACTAGGTAACAAAAACATGCACTGACACCCAGTAACAAAGACATACACAGACACCCAGTAACACAGACACACATGGACACCAAGAAACAACGACACACACTAGCACCAAGGAACACAGACACACACTGACACCCAGTAACACAGACGCATACTTACACCAAGCAACGCAGGCATACAATGACACAAAGAAACCAAGAACTACACTGATATCCAGTAACACAGACACACACTTACACCAAGTAACAAAGACATACACTGACACCAAGTAACAAAGACATACACTGATACCCAGGAACACAGACACACACTTACACCAAGTAACACAGACACACACTTACACCAAGTAACAAAGACATACACTTACACCAAGTAACACAGACATACACTGACACCAGGTAACAAAGACATACAATTACACCAAGTAACAAAGACACACACTTACACCAAGTAACACAGATATACACTGACACAAAGTAACAAAGACATGCACTGACACCCAGTAACAGAGACACACACGGACACCAAGTAACACAGACATACACTGACACCAAGTAACAAAGACATACACAGATACCCAGTAACACAGACACACACTTAAACCAAGTAACACAGGCACACACTTACACCGAGTAGCAAAGACATACACTTACACCACGTAACACAGACATACACTGACACCAAGTAACAAAGTCATACAATTACACCAAGTATCAAAGACACACACATACACCAAGTAACAAAGACAGACACTGATACCCAGTAACACAGACACACACATGCACCAAGTAACAAAGACATACACTGACACCCAGTAACACAGAGAAGCACTAATAAACAGTAACACAGACATACACTGACAACAAGTCACAAAGACACACACTGACACCAAGTCACAAAGACATACACTGATACCCAGTAACACAGACACACACTTAAACCAAGTAACACAGACATACACTGACACCAAGTAACAAAGACATACACTGATACCCAGGAACACAGACACACACTTACACCAAGTAACACAGACACACACTTACACCAAGTAACAAAGACATACACTTACACCAAGTAACACAGGCATACACTGACACCAAGTAACAAAGACATACAATTACACCAAGTAACAAAGACACACACTTACACCAAGTAACACAGATATACACTGACACAAAGTAACAAAGACATGCACTGACACCCAGTAACAGAGACTCACACGGACACCAAGTAACACAGACATACACTGACACCAAGTAACAGAGACATACACAGATACCCAGTCACACAGACACACACTTACACCAAGTAACACAGACACACACTTACACCGAGTAACAAAGACATACACTTACACCTAGTAACACAGACATACACTGACACCAAGTAACAAAGACATACAATTACACCAAGTATCAAAGACACACACATACACCAAGTAACAAAGACAGACACTGATACCCAGTAACACAGACACACACATACACCAAGTAACAAAGACATACACTGACACCCAGTAACACAGAGAAGCAGTAATAAACAGTAACACAGACATACACTGACACCAAGTCACAAAGGCACACACTGACACCCAGTAACAAAGACATACACTGACACCAAGTCACAAAGACATACACTGATACCCAGGAACACAGACACACACTGACACCCAGTAACAAAGGCATCCACTGATACCAAGTCACAAAGACATACACTGATACCCAGTAACACAGACACACACTGACACCCAGTAACAAAGACATACACTGATACCAAGTCACAAAAACATACACTGATTCCCAGGAACACAGACACACACTTACACCAAGTAATAAAAACATGCACTGACACCCAGTAACAAAGACATACACAGACACCAAGTAACACAGACACACATGGACACCAAGTAACAACGACACACACTAGCACCAAGGAACAGAGACACACACTGACACCCAGTAACACAGACGCATACTTACACCAAGCAACGCAGGCATACAATGACACAAAGAAACCAAGACACACACTGATACCCAGTAACACAGACACACACTTACACCAAGTAACACAGACATACACTGACACCAAGTAACAAAGACATGCACGTACACCAAGTAACGCAGACATACACTGATACCAAGTAACAAAGACATACACTGATACCCAGGAACACAGTCACACACTTACACCAAGTAACACAGACACACACTTACACCAAGTAACAAAGACATACACTTACACCAAGTAACACAGACATACACTGACACCAAGTAACAAAGACATACAATTACACCAAGTAACAAAGACACACACTTACACCAAGTAACACAGATATACACTGACACAAAGTAACAAAGACATGCACTGTCACCCAGTAACAGAGACACACACGGACACCAAGTAACACAGACATACACTGACACCAAGTAACAAAGACATACATAGATACCCAGTAACACAGACACACACTTAAACCAAGTAACACAGGCACACACTTACACCGAGTAGCAAAGACATACACTTACACCACGGAACACAGACATACAATGACACCAAGTAACAAAGACATACAATTACACCAAGTATCAAAGACACACACATACACCAAGTAACAAAGACAGACACTGATACCCAGTAACACAGACACACACATACACCAAGTAACAAAGACATACACTGACACCCAGTAACACAGAGAAGCACTAATAAACAGTAACACAGACATACACTGACACCAAGTCACAAAGACACACACTGACACCAAGTCACAAAGACATACACTGATACCCAGTAACACAGACACACACTTACATCAAGTAACACAGACATACACTGACACCAAGTAACAAAGACATACACTGATACCCAGGAACACAGACATACACTTACACCCAGTAACACAGACACACACTGACACCCAGCAACACAAACAAACACACTGACACCAAGTAACACAGACATAAACTGACACCAAGTCACAAAGACATACACTGATACCCAGTAACACAGGCACACACTTACACCAAGTAACACAGACATACACTGACACCAAGTAACAAAGACATACACAGATACCCAGTAACACAGACACACACTTAAACCAAGTAACACAGGCACACACTTACACCGAGTAGCAAAGACATACACTTACACCACGTAACACAGACATACAATGACACCAAGTAACAAAGACATACAATTACACCAAGTATCAAAGACACACACATACACCAAGTAACAAAGACAGACACTGATACCCAGTAACACAGACACACACATACACCAAGTAACAAAGACATACACTGACACCCAGTAACACAGAGAAGCACTAATAAACAGTAACACAGACATACACTGACACCAAGTCACAAAGACACACACTGACACCAAGTCACAAAGACATACACTGATACCCAGTAACACAGACACACACTTACATCAAGTAACACAGACATACACTGACACCAAGTAACAAAGAAATACACTGATACCCAGGAACACAGACATACACTTACACCCAGTAACACAGACACACACTGACACCCAGCAACACAAACAAACACACTGACACCAAGTAACACAGACATAAACTGACACCAAGTCACAAAGACATACACTGATACCCAGTAACACAGGCACACACTTACACCAAGTAACACAGACATACACTGACACCAAGTAACAAAGACATACACTGATACCCAGGTACACAGACACACACTTACACCAAGTAACACAGACACACACTTACACCAAGTAACAAAGACATACACTTACACCAAGTAACACAGACATACACTGACACCAAGTAACAAAGACATACAATTACACCAAGTAACAAAGACACACACTTACACCAAGTAACACAGATATACACTGACACAAAGTAACAAAGACATGCACTGACACCCAGTAACACAGGCACACACTTAAACCAAGTAACACAGACACACACTTACACCGAGTAGCAAAGACATACAATTACACCAAGTAACAAAGACACACACTTACACCAAGTAACACAGACATACACTGACACCAAGTAACAAAGACATACACTTACACCAAGTAACACAGTAATACACTGACACCAAGTAACAAAGACATACAATTACACCAAGTAACAAAGACACACACTTACACCAAGTAACACAGACATACACTGACACCAAGTAACAAAGACATACACTGATACCCAGGAACACAGACACACACTTACACCAAGTAACACAGACACACACTTACACCAAGTAACAAAGACATACACTTACACCAAGTAACACAGAAATACACTGACACCAAGTAACAAAGACATACAATTACACCAAGTAACAAAGACACACACTTACACCAAGTAACACAGATAGACACTGACACAAAGTAACAAAGACATGCACTGACACCCAGTAACAGAGACACACACGGACACCAAGTAACACAGACATCCACTGACACCAAGTAACAAAGACATACACAGATACACTGTAACACAGACACACACTTACACCAAGTAACACAGACACACACTTACACCGAGTAACAAAGACATACACTTACACCACGTAACACAGCCATACACTGACACCAAGTAACAAAGACATACAATAACACCAAGTATCAAAGACACACACATACACCAAGTAACAAAGACAGACACTGATACCCAGTAACACAGACACACACATACACCAAGTAACAAAGACATACACTGACACCCAGTAACACAGAGAAGCACTAATAAACAGTAACACAGACATACACTGACACCAAGTCACATAGACACACTTACACCAAGTAGCACAGACACACACTTACACCAAGTAACACAGACATGCACTGACACCAAGTAACAAAGACATACAATTACACCAAGTAACAAAGACACACACTGACACCAAGTAACAAAGACATGCACTGACACCCAGTAACACAGACACACACGGACACCAAGTAACAAAGACTCACACTTACACCAAGTTACACAGACACACACTGACACCCAGTAACACAGACACACACTGACACCAAGTAACACAGACATACACTGACACCAAGTAACAAAGACATACACTGATACCCAGTAACACAGACACACACTTACACCAAGTAACACAGACATATACTGACACCAAGTAACAAAGACATACACTGATACCCAGGAACACAGACACACACTTACACCAAGTAACAAAGACAGACACTGACACCCAGTAACACAAACAAACACACACTGACACCCAGTAACACAGAGAAACACTAATAAACAGTAACAAACACATACACTGACACCAACTAACACTTCACACACTGACACCCAGTGACAAAGACATACACTGACACCAAGTCACAAAGACATACACTGATACCCAGTAACACAGACACACACTGACACCAAGTAACAAAGACATACACTGATACCAAGTCACAAAGACATACACTGATTCCCAGGAACACAGACACACACTTACACCAAGTAACATAGACACACACTTACACCAAGTAACACAGACACACACTTACACCAAGTAACACAGACATGCACTGACACCAAGTAACAAAGACATACAATTACACCAAGTAACAAAGACACACACTGACACCAAGTAACAAAGACATGCACTGACACCCAGTAACACAGACACACACGGACACCAAGTAACAAAGACACACACTTACACCAAGTAACACAGACACACACTGACACCCAGTAACATAGACACACACTTACACCAAGTAACACAGACATACACAGACACCAAGTAACAAAGACATACACTGATACCCAGTAACACAGACACACACTTACACCAAGTAACACAGACATATACTGACACCAAGTAACAAAGACATACACTGATACCCAGGAACACAGACACACACTTACACCAAGTAACAAAGACAGACACTGACACCCAGTAACACAAACAAACACACACTGACACCCAGTAACACAGAGAAACACTAATAAACAGTAACAAAGACATAAACTGACACCAACTAACACATTCACACACTGACACCCAGTGACAAAGATATACACTGACACCAAGTTACAAAGACATACACTGATACTGAGTAACACAGACACACACTGACACCAAGTAACAAAGACAGACACTGACACCAAGTAACAAAGACACACACTTACACCAAGTAACAAAGACAGACAATTACACCAAGTAACAAAGACACCCACTTACACCAAGTATTTTGACGTACACTGACACCAAGTAACAAAGACATACATGATACCCATTAACACAGACACACACTTACACCAAATAACAGAGACACACACTGACACCAAGTAACAAAGACATGCACTGATACCCAGTAACACAGACACACACTTACACCAAGTAACAAAGACATACACTGACACCAAGTAACAAAGACATACACTGACACCCAGTAACACAGACACACACGGACACCAAGTAACAAAGGCATACACTTACACCAAGTAACACAGACACACACTGACACCCAGTAACAAAGACATACACTGATACCCATTAACATAGACACACACTTACACCAAGTAACACAGACCTATACTGACACCAAGTAACAAAGACATACACTGATACCCAAGAACACAGACACACACTTACACCAAGTAACAAAGACAGACACAGATACCCAGTAACACAGACACACACTTACAACAAGTAACAAAGAGATACACTGACACCCAGTAACACAAACACACACTGATAACCAGTAACACAGAGAAACACTAATGAACAGGAACAAAGACATACACTGACACCAACTAACACATTCACACACTGACACCCAGTAACAAAGACATATACTGACACCAAGTCACAAAGACATACACTGATACCCAGTAACACAGACACATACTGACACCAAGTAACAAAGACAGACACTGACACCCAGTAACAAAGACATACACTTACTCCAAGTAACAAAGACAGACAATTACACCAAGTAACAAAGACACCCACTTACACCAAGTATTTTGACGTACACTGACACCAAGTAACAAAGACATACATGATACCCATTAACACAGAAACACACTTACACCAAGTAACAGAGACATACACTGACACCAAGTAACAAAGACATGCACTGATACCCAGTAACACAGACACACACTTACACCAAGTAACAAAGACATACACTGACACCCAGTAACAAAGACAGACACTGATACCAAGTCACAAAGACATACACTGATACCCAGTAACACAAACAAACACACACTGACACCCAGTAACACAGAGACACACTGACACCCGGTAAAAAAAGACATACACTGACACTAAGTCACAAATACATATACTGATGCCCAGTAACACAGACACACACTGACACCAAGTAACAAAGGCACAAACTGCGGGGGGGGGGGGGGGGATGCACATTGGCGCATTGGTTAGCACCGCAGCCTCACAGCTCCACGGTCCTGGGTTCGATTCTGGGTACTGCCTGTGCGGAGTTTGCAAGTTCTCCCTGTGTCTGCGTGGGTTTCCTCCGGGTGCTCCGGTTTCCTCCCACATGCCAAAGACTTGCAGGTTGATATGTTAACTGGCCATCATAAATTGTCCCTAGTATTTGTAGGTGGTAGGGAAATATATAGGGATAGGTGGGGATGTGATAGGAATACGGGATTAGTGCAGGATTAGTATAAATGGGTGATAGATGATCGGCACAGACTCGGTGGGCCGAAGGGCCTGTTTAAGTGCTGCATCTCTAAACTAAACTAAATACTGACAACTAGTGTCACTGACACCCAGTAACACAAACAAACACACACTGACATCCAGTCACACAGAGAAACACTGATACACTGACACCAAGTAACACAGACAAACACTGACACCCAGTAACAAAGACATACACTGACATCAAGTAACACAGACACACACTGACACCCAGTAAAAAAGACATACACTGACAACAAGTCACAAAGACATACACTGATACCAAGTCACAAAGACATACAGATACCCAGTAACACAGACACACACTGACACCAAGTAACAAAGACATACAATAACACCAAGTATCAAAGACACACACATACACCAAGTAACAAACACAGACACTGATACCCAGTAACACAGACACACACATACACCAAGTAACAAAGACGTATACTGACACCCAGTAACACAGAGAAGCACTAATAAACAGTAACACAGACATACACTGACACCAAGTCACAAAGACACACACTGACACCCAGTAACAAAGACATACACTGACACCAAGTCACAAAGACATACACTGATACCCAGGAACACAGACACACACTGACACCCAGTAACAAAGACATCCACTGATACCAAGTCAAAAAGACATACACTGATACCCAGTAACACAGACACACGCTGACACCCAGCAACAAAGACATACACTGATACCAAGTCACAAAGACATCCACTGAGACCCAGTAACACAGACACACACTGATACCCAGTAACACAGACACACACTTACACCAAGTAACACAGACATATACTGACACCAAGTAACAAAGACATACACTGATACCCAGGAACACAGACACACACTTACACCAAGTAACAAAGACAGACACTGACACCCAGTAACACAAACAAACACACACTGACACCCAGTAACACAGAGAAACACTAATAAACAGTAACAAACACATACACTGACACCAACTAACACTTCACACACTGACACCCAGTGACAAAGACATACACTGACACCAAGTCACAAAGACATACACTGATACCCAGTAACACAGACACACACTGACACCAAGTAACAAAGACATACACTGATACCAAGTCACAAAGACATACACTGATTCCCAGGAACACAGACACACACTTACACCAAGTAACATAGACACACACTTACACCAAGTAACACAGACACACACTTACACCAAGTAACACAGACATGCACTGACACCAAGTAACAAAGACATACAATTACACCAAGTAACAAAGACACACACTGACACCAAGTAACAAAGACATGCACTGACACCCAGTAACACAGACACACACGGACACCAAGTAACAAAGACACACACTTACACCAAGTAACACAGACACACACTGACACCCAGTAACATAGACACACACTTACACCAAGTAACACAGACATACACAGACACCAAGTAACAAAGACATACACTGATACCCAGTAACACAGACACACACTTACACCAAGTAACACAGACATATACTGACACCAAGTAACAAAGACATACACTGATACCCAGGAACACAGACACACACTTACACCAAGTAACAAAGACAGACACTGACACCCAGTAACACAAACAAACACACACTGACACCCAGTAACACAGAGAAACACTAATAAACAGTAACAAAGACATAAACTGACACCAACTAACACATTCACACACTGACACCCAGTGACAAAGATATACACTGACACCAAGTTACAAAGACATACACTGATACCCAGTAACACAGACACACACTGACACCAAGTAACAAAGACAGACACTGACACCAAGTAACAAAGACACACACTTACACCAAGTAACAAAGACAGACAATTACACCAAGTAACAAAGACACCCACTTACACCAAGTATTTTGACGTACACTGACACCAAGTAACAAAGACATACATGATACCCATTAACACAGACACACACTTACACCAAATAACAGAGACACACACTGACACCAAGTAACAAAGACATGCACTGATACCCAGTAACACAGACACACACTTACACCAAGTAACAAAGACATACACTGACACCAAGTAACAAAGACATACACTGACACCCAGTAACACAGACACACACGGACACCAAGTAACAAAGGCATACACTTACACCAAGTAACACAGACACACACTGACACCCAGTAACAAAGACATACACTGATACCCATTAACATAGACACACACTTACACCAAGTAACACAGACCTATACTGACACCAAGTAACAAAGACATACACTGATACCCAAGAACACAGACACACACTTACACCAAGTAACAAAGACAGACACAGATACCCAGTAACACAGACACACACTTACAACAAGTAACAAAGAGATACACTGACACCCAGTAACACAAACACACACTGATAACCAGTAACACAGAGAAACACTAATGAACAGGAACAAAGACATACACTGACACCAACTAACACATTCACACACTGACACCCAGTAACAAAGACATATACTGACACCAAGTCACAAAGACATACACTGATACCCAGTAACACAGACACATACTGACACCAAGTAACAAAGACAGACACTGACACCAAGTAACAAAGACATACACTTACTCCAAGTAACAAAGACAGACAATTACACCAAGTAACAAAGACACCCACTTACACCAAGTATTTTGACGTACACTGACACCAAGTAACAAAGACATACATGATACCCATTAACACAGAAACACACTTACACCAAGTAACAGAGACATACACTGACACCAAGTAACAAAGACATGCACTGATACCCAGTAACACAGACACACACTTACACCAAGTAACAAAGACATACACTGACACCCAGTAACAAAGACAGACACTGATACCAAGTCACAAAGACATACACTGATACCCAGTAACACAAACAAACACACACTGACACCCAGTAACACAGAGACACACTGACACCCGGTAAAAAAAGACATACACTGACACTAAGTCACAAATACATATACTGATGCCCAGTAACACAGACACACACTGACACCAAGTAACAAAGGCACAAACTGCGGGGGGGGGGGGGGGGGGGGATGCACATTGGCGCATTGGTTAGCACCGCAGCCTCACAGCTCCACGGTCCTGGGTTCGATTCTGGGTACTGCCTGTGCGGAGTTTGCAAGTTCTCCCTGTGTCTGCGTGGGTTTCCTCCGGGTGCTCCGGTTTCCTCCCACATGCCAAAGACTTGCAGGTTGATATGTTAACTGGCCATCATAAATTGTCCCTAGTATTTGTAGGTGGTAGGGAAATATATAGGGATAGGTGGGGATGTGATAGGAATACGGGATTAGTGCAGGATTAGTATAAATGGGTGATAGATGATCGGCACAGACTCGGTGGGCCGAAGGGCCTGTTTAAGTGCTGCATCTCTAAACTAAACTAAATACTGACAACTAGTGTCACTGACACCCAGTAACACAAACAAACACACACTGACATCCAGTCACACAGAGAAACACTGATACACTGACACCAAGTAACACAGACAAACACTGACACCCAGTAACAAAGACATACACTGACATCAAGTAACACAGACACACACTGACACCCAGTAAAAAAGACATACACTGACAACAAGTCACAAAGACATACACTGATACCAAGTCACAAAGACATACAGATACCCAGTAACACAGACACACACTGACACCAAGTAACAAAGACATACAATAACACCAAGTATCAAAGACACACACATACACCAAGTAACAAACACAGACACTGATACCCAGTAACACAGACACACACATACACCAAGTAACAAAGACGTATACTGACACCCAGTAACACAGAGAAGCACTAATAAACAGTAACACAGACATACACTGACACCAAGTCACAAAGACACACACTGACACCCAGTAACAAAGACATACACTGACACCAAGTCACAAAGACATACACTGATACCCAGGAACACAGACACACACTGACACCCAGTAACAAAGACATCCACTGATACCAAGTCAAAAAGACATACACTGATACCCAGTAACACAGACACACGCTGACACCCAGCAACAAAGACATACACTGATACCAAGTCACAAAGACATCCACTGAGACCCAGTAACACAGACACACACTGACACCCAGTAACAAAGACATACACTGATACCAAGTCACAAAGACATACACTGATTCCCAGGAACACAGACACAAACTTACACCAAGTAACATAGACACACACTTACACCAAGTAACACAGACACACACTTACACCAAGTAACACAGACATGCACTGACACCAAGTAACAAAGACACACAATTACACCAAGTAACAAAGACACACACTGACACCAAGTAACAAAGACATGCTCTGACACCCAGTAACACAGACACACACGGACACCAAGTAACAAAGACACACACTTACACCAAGTAACACAGACACACACTGACACCCAGTAACACAGACACACACTTACACGAAGTAACACAGACATACACTGACACCAAGTAACAAAGACATACACTGATACCCAGTAACACAGACACACACTTACACCAAGTAACACAGACATATATTGACACCAAGTAACAAAGACATACACTGATACCCAGGAACACAGACACACACTTACACCAAGTAACAAAGACAGACACTGACACCCAGTAACACAAACAAACACACGCTGACACCCAGTAACACAGAGAAACACTAATAAACAGTAACAAAGACATACACTGACACCAACTAACACATTCACACACTGACACCCAGTGACAAAGACATACACTGACACCAAGTCACAAAGACATACACAGATACCCAGTAACACAGACACACACTGACACCAAGTAACAAAGACAGACACTGACACCAAGTAACAAAGACACACACTTACACCAAGTAACAAAGACAGACAATTACACCAAGTAACAAAGCCACCCACTTACACCAAGTATTTTGACGTACACTGACACCAAGTAACAAAGACATACATGATACCCATTAACACAGAAACACACTTACACCAAATAACAGAGACATACACTGACACCAAGTAACAAAGACATGCACTGATACCCAGTAACACGGACACACACTTACAACAAGTAACAAAGACATACACTGACACCAAGTAACAAAGACATACACTGACACCCAGTAACACAGACACACACGGACACCAAGTAACAAAGGCATACACTGACACCAAGTAACACAGACACACACTGACACCCAGTAACAAAGACATACACTGATACCCATTAACATAGACACACACTTACACCAAGTAACACAGACATATACTGACACCAAGTAACAAAGACATACACTGATACCCAAGAACAAAGACACACACTTACACCAAGTAACAAAGACAGACACAGATACCCAGTAACACAGACACACACTTACAACAAGTAACAAAGAGATACACTGACACCCAGTAACACAAACAAACACACACTGACAACCAGTAACACAGAGAAACACTAATGAACAGTAACAAAGACATACACTGACACCAACTAACACATTCACACACTGACACCCAGTAACAAAGACATATACTGACACCAAGTCACAAAGACATACACTGATACCCAGTAACACAGACACATACTGACACCAAGTAACAAAGGCAGACACTGACACCAAGTAACAAAGACATACACTTACACAAAGTAACAAAGACAGACAATTACACGAAGTAACAAAGACACCCACTTACACCAAGTATTTTGACGTACACTGACACCAAGTAACAAAGACATACATGATACCAATTAACACAGACACACACTTACACCAAGTAACAGAGACATCCACTGACACCAAGTAACAAAGACATGCACTGATACCCAGTAACAGAGACACACACTTACACCAAGTAACAAAGACATACACTGACACCCAGTAACAAAGACATACACTGATACCAAGTCACAAAGACATACACTGATTCCCAGGAACACAGACACAAACTTACACCAAGTAACATAGACACACACTTACACCAAGTAACACAGACACTCACTTACACCAAGTAACACAGACATGCACTGACACCAAGTAACAAAGACACATAATTACACCTAGTAACAAAGACACACACTGACACCAAGTAACAAAGACATGCACTGACACCCAGTAACACAGACACACACGGACACCAAGTAACAAAGACACACACTTACACCAAGTAACACAGACACACACTGACACCCAGTAACACAGACACACACTGACACGAAGTAACACAGACATACACTGACACCAAGTAACAAAGACATACACTGATACCCAGTAACACAGACACACACTTACACCAAGTAACAAAGACATACACTGACACCCAGTAACAAAGACAGACACTGATACCAAGTCACAAAGACATACACTGATACCCAGTAACACAAACAAACACACACTGACACCCAGTAACACAGAGACACACTGACACCCGGTAAAAAAAGACATACACTGACACTAAGTCACAAAGACATACACTGATGCCCAGTAACACAGACACACACTGACACCAAGTAACAAGGGCACAAACTGCGGGGGGGGGGGGGGGGGGGGATGCACATTGGCGCATTGGATAGCACCGCAGCCTCACAGCTCCAGGGTCCTGGGTTCGATTCTGGGTACTGCCTGTGCGGAGTTTGCAAGTTCTCCCTGTGTCTGCGTGGGTTTCCTCCGGGTGCTCCGGTTTCCTCCCACATGCCAAAGACTTGCAGGTTGATATGTTAACTGGCCATCATAAATTGCCCCTAGTATTTGTAGGTGGTAGGGAAATATATAGGGATAGGTGGGGATGTGATAGGAATACGGGATTAGTGCAGGATTAGTATAAATGGGTGGTTGATGGTCGGCACAGACTCGGTGGGCCGAAGGGCCTGTTTAAGTGCTGCATCTCTAAACTAAACTAAATACTGACAACTAGTGTCACTGACACCCAGTAACACAAACAAACACACACTGACAACCAGTCACACAGAGAAACACTGATACACTGACACCAAGTAACACAGACAAACACTGACACCCAGTAACAAAGACATACACTGACATCAAGTAACACAGACACACACTGACACACAGTAAAAAAGACATACACTGACAACAAGTCACAAAGACATACACTGATACCAAGTCACAAAGACATACAGATACCCAGTAACACAGACACACACTGACACCAAGTAACAAAGACATACACTGATACCAAGTCACAGAGACACACACTGACACCCAGTCACACAGAGAAACACTGATACACTGACACCAAGTAACACAGACACACACTGACACCCAGTAACAAAGACATACACTGATACCAGGTCACAAAGACATACACTGATACCCAGTAACACAAACAAACACACACTGACACCCAGCAGCACAGAGAAACACTGATACACAGCAACAATGACATACACTGACATCAAGTAACACAGACACACACTGACACTCAGTAAAAAAGACATACACTGACGCCAAGTCACAAAGGCATACACTGATACCAAGTCACAAAGACATACACTGATACCCAGTAACACAGACACACACTTACACCAAGTAACAAAGACATACACTGACACCAAGTAACAAAGACATGCACTGATACCCAGTAACACAGACACACACTTACACCAAGTAACAAAGACATGCACTGACACCAAGTAACAAAGACATACATGATACCCATTAACACAGACACACACTTACACCCAGTAACAAAGACAGACACTGATACCAAGTCACAAAGACATACACTGATACCCAGTAACACAAACAAACACACACTGACACCCAGTAACACAGAGACACACTGACACCCGGTAAAAAAAGACATACACTGACACTAAGTCACAAAGACATACACTGATGCCCAGTAACACAGACACACACTGACACCAAGTAACAAAGGCACAAACTGCGGGGGGGGGGGGGGGGGGGGGATGCACATTGGCGCATTGGTTAGCACAGCAGCCTCACAGCTCCAGGGTCCTGGGTTCGATTCTGGGTACTGCCTGTGCGGAGTTTGCAAGTTCTCCCTGTGTCTGCGTGGGTTTCCTCCGGGTGCTCCGGTTTCCTCCCACATGCCAAAGACTTGCAGGTTGATATGTTAACTGGCCATCATAAATTGCCCCTAGTATTTGTAGTTGGTAGGGAAATATATAGGGATAGGTGGGGATGTGATAGGAATACGGGATTAGTGCAGGATTAGTATAAATGGGTGGTTGATGGTCGGCACAGACTCGGTGGGCCGAAGGGCCTGTTTAAGTGCTGCATCTCTAAACTAAACTAAATACTGACAACTAGTGTCACTGACACCCAGTAATACAAACAAACACACACTGACACACAGAGAAACACTGATACACTGACACCAAGTAACACAGACAAACACTGACACCCAGTAACAAAGACATACACTGACATCAAGTAACACAGACACACACTGACACCCAGTAAAAAAGACATGCACAGACAACAAGTCACAAAGACATACACTGATACCAAGTCACAAAGACATACAGATACCCAGTAACACAGACACACACTGACACCCAGTCACACAGAGAAACACTGATACACTGACACCAAGTAACACAGACACACACTGACACCCAGTAACAAAGACATACACTGATACCAGGTCACAAAGACATACACTGATACCCAGTAACACAAACAAACACACACTGACACCCAGCAGCACAGAGAAACACTGATACACAGCAACAATGACAAAGACTGACATCAAGTAACACAGACACACACTGACACCCAGTAAAAAAGACATACACTGACACCAAGTCACAAAGACATACACTGATACCAAGTCACAAAGACATACACTGATACCCAGTAACACAGACACACACTTACACCAAGTAACAAAGACATACACTGACACCAAGTAAAAAGACAGACAATTACACCAAGTAACAAAGACATACACTTACACCAAGTATTTTGACATACACTGACACCAATTAACAAAGACATACACTGATACCCAGTAACGCAGTCACACACTTACACCATGTAACAAAGACATACACTGACACCAAGTCACAAAGACATACACTGATACCCATTAACACAGACACACACTTACAGCAAGTAACACAGACATACACTGACACCAGGTAACAAAGACATGCACTGATACACTGTCACACAGACACACACTTACACCAAGTAACAAAGACAGACACTGATACCCAGTAACAGAGACACACACTTACACCAAGTAACAAAGACATGCACTGACACCAAGTAACAAAGACATAAACTGACACCCTGTAACACAGACACACACGGACACCAAGTAACAAAGGCATACACTTACACCAATTAACACAGACACACACTGACACCCAGTAACAAAGACATACACTGATACCCATTAACATAGACACACACTTACACCAAGTAACACAGACATATACTGACACCCAGTAACAAAGACATACACTGATACCCATTAACGCAGACACACACTGACACCAAGTAACAAAGACATACACTGACACCAAGTAACAAAGACATGCACTGATACCCAGTAACACAGACACACACTTACACCAAGTAACAAAGACATACACTGACACCCAGTAACAAAGACAGACACTGATACCAAGTCACAAAGACATACACTGATACCCAGTAACACAAACAAACACACACTGACACCCAGTAACACAGAGACACACTGACACCCAGTAAAAAAAGACATACACTGACACTAAGTCACAAAGACATACACTGATGCCCAGTAACACAGACATACACTGACACCAAGTAACAAAGTCACAAACTGCCGGGGGGGCGCATTGGCGCATTGGTTAGCACCGCAGCCTCACAGCTCCAGGGTCCCGGGATCGATTCTGGGTACTGCCTGTGCGGAGTTTGCAAGTTCTCCCTGTGTCTGCGTGGGTTGCCTCCGGGTGCTCCGGTTTCCTATCACATGCCAAAGACTTGCAGGTTGATAGGTTAATTGACCATTATATATTGCCCCTCGTACAGGTAGGTGGTAGGGAAATATATAGCGATAGGTGGGGATGTGATAGGAATACGGGATTAGTGTAGGATTAGTATAAATGGGTGGTTGATGGTCGGCACACATCCGGTGGGCCGAAGGGCCTGTTTAAGTGCTGTATCTCTAAACTAACCTAAATACTGACACCGAGTGTCACTGACACCCAGTAACACAAAGAAACACACACTGACACCCAGTCGCACAGAGAAACACTGATACACTGACACCAAGTAACACAGACACACACTGACACCAAGTAACAAAGACATACACTGATACCAAGTCACAAAGACATACACTGATACCCAGTCACACAAACAAACACACACTGCCACCCAGTAGCACAGAGAAACAGTAATAAACAGTTACAAAGACATACACTGACACCAACTAACACATTCACACACTGAAAACCAGGTAACAAAGACAGACAATTACACCAAGTAACAAAGACATACATGATACCCATTAACACCGACACACACTTTCACCAAGTAACAAAGACATACACTGACACCAAGTAACAAAGACATGCACTGATACCCTGTAACACTGACACACTCTTACACCAAGTAACAAAGACAGACACTGATACCCAGTAACACAGACACACACTTAAACCAAGTAACAAAGACATACACTGACACCAAGTAAGAAAGACATACACTGACACCCAGTAACACAGACACACACGGACAGCAAGTAACAAAGACATACACTTACACCAAATAAGACAGGCACACACTGATACCCAGTAACAAAGACATACACTGATACCAAGTCACAAAGACATACACTGATACCCAGTAGCACAAACAAACACACACTGACACCCAGTAACACAGAGACACACTGACACCCAGTAAAAAAGACATACACTGACACCAAGTCACAAAGACATACACTGATGCCCAGCAACACAGACACACACTGACACCAAGTAACAAAGGCACACACTGCGGGGGGGGGCACATTGGCGCATTGGTTCGCACCGCAGCCTCACAGCTCCAGGGACCCGGGTTCGATTCTGGGTACTGCCTGTGCGGAGTTTGCAAGTTCTCCCTGTGTCTGCGTGGGTTTCCTCCGGGTGCTCCGGTTTCCTCCCACATGCCAAAGACTTGCAGTTTGGTATGATAATTGGCCATCATAAATTGCCCCTAGTGTAGGTCGGTGGTAGGGAAATATATAGGGATAGGTGGGGATGTGATAGGAATACGGGATCACTGCAGGATTAGTATAAATGGGTGGTTGATGGTCGGCACAGACTCGGTGGGCAGAAGGGACTGTTTCAGTGCTGTATCTCTAAACTAAACTAAATACTGACAGCTAGTGTCACTGACACCCAGTAACACAAACAAACACACACTGTCACCCAGTCACACAGAGAAACACTGATACACTGACACCAAGTAACACAGACACACACTGACACCCAGTAACAAAGACATACACTGATACCAAGTCACAAAGACATACACTGATACCCAGTAACACAAACAAACACAAACTGACACCCAGTAGCACAGAGAAACACTGATACACAGCAACAATGACATACACTGACACCAAGTAACACAGACACACACTGACACCCAGTAAAAAAGACATACAATGACACCAAGTCACAAAGACATACTCTGATACCAAGTCACAAAGACATACACTGATACCCAGTAACACAGACACACAATGACACCAAGTAACAAAGACATACACTAACACCAAGTAACAAAGACAAACACTGACACCAAGTAAAAAGGCAGACAATTACAACAAGTAACAAAGACATAGACTTACAACAAGTATTTTGACATACACTGACACCAAGTAACAAAGACATACACTGATACCCAGTAACGCAGACACACACTTACACCAAGTAACAAAGACATACACTGACACCAAGTCACAAAGACACACACTTACATCAAGTAACACAGTCATACACTGACACCAAGTAACAAAGACAGACAATTACACCAAGTAACAAAGACATACACTTCCACCAAGTATTTTGACATACACTGACACCAAGTAACAAAGACATACACTGACACCAAGTCACAAAGACACACACTGACACCCAGTAACACAAACACACACTGACACCCAGTAACAAAGACATACACTGATAACAAGTCACAAAGACATACACTGATACCCAGTAACACAGGCACACACTGACACCAAGTAACAAATACATACACTGATACAAAGTCACAAAGACATACACTGATACCCAGTAACACAGACACACACTGACACCCAGTAACAAAGACATACACTGATAGCAAGTCACAAAGACATACACTGATACCCAGTAACACAGGCACACACTGACAACAAGTGACAAAGACATACACTGACACAAAGTAACAAAGACATACACTTACACCAAGTAACAAAGACATACACTGACACCAAGTAACAAAGAAATACAGTTACACCAAGTATCAAAGACAGACAATTACACCAAGTAACAAAGACATACACTTTCACCAAGTAACAAAGACACACACTTACACCAAGTAACACAGACATACACTGACACCAAGTAAGAAAGACATACACTGATACCCAGTAACACAGACACACACTTACACCAAGTAACAAAGACAGACACTGATACCCAGTAACACAGGCACACACTTACACGTAGTAACAAAGACATACACTGACACCCAGTAACAAAGACATACACTGACACCCAGTAACACAGACACACACGGACACCAAGTAACAAAGACACACACTTACACCAAGTAACACAGACACACAATGACACCCAGTAACACAGACATGCACTGATACCCAGTAACACAGACACACACTTGCACCAAGTAACAAAGACAGACATTGATACCCAGTAACACAGACACAAACTTACACCAAGCAACACAGACATACACTGACACCAAGTAACAAAGGCATACACTGATACCCAGTAACACAGACACACAGTTACACCAAGTAACACAGACATACACTGACACCAAGCAACAAAGACATACACTGATACCCAGGAACACAGACACACACTTACACAAAGTAACAAAGACAGATACTGATACCCAGTAACACAGACACACACTTACACCAAGCAACACAGACATACACTGACACCAAGTATCAAAGACATACACTGATACCCAGTAAAACAGACACACACTTACACCAAGTAACACAGACAAACACTGACACCAAGTAACAAAGACATACATTTACACCAAGTAACACAGACATACACTGACACCAAGTAACAAAGACATACAATTACACCAAGTAACAAAGACACACACTTACACCAAGTCACACATACACACACGGACACCAAGTAACAAAGACAAACACTTACACCAAGTAACACAGACACACACTGTCACCCAGTAACACAGACACAAACTTACACCAAGTAACACAGACATACAATGACACCAAGTAACAAAGACATACACTGATACCCAGGAACACAGACACACACTAACAACAAGTCACACAGACACACACTTACACCAAGTAACAAAGTCATACACTAACACCAAGTAACACAGACATACACTGACACCAAGTAAGAAAGACATACAATTACACCAAGTAACAAAGACACACACTTACACCAAGTAACAAAGACAGACACTGATACCCAGTAACACAGACACACACTTACACCAAGTAACAAAGACATACACTGCCACCAACTAACACAGTCAAACACTGACACCCAGTAACTAAGACATACACTGACACCAAGTCACAAAGACATACACTGATACCAAGTCAGAAAGACATATACTGATACCCAGTAACACAGACACACACTGACACCAAGTAACAAAGACATACAATTACACCAAGTAACAAAGACGTACACTTACACCAAGTAACAAAGACAGACAATTACACCAAGTAACAAAGACACCCACTTACACCAAGTATTTTGACTTACACTGACACCAAGTAACAAAGGCATACATGATACCCATTAACACAGACACACACTTACACCAAGTAACACAGACATACACCGACACCAAGTAACAAAGACATGCACTGATACCCTGTAACACAGGCACACACTAACACCAAGTAACAAAGACAGACACTGATACCCAGTAACACAGACACACATTACACCAAGTAACAAAGCCATACACTGACACCAAGTAACAAAGACATACACTGACACCCAGTAACATAGACACACACGGACACCAAGTAACAAAGACATACACTTACACCAAGTAACACAGACACACACTGACACCCAGTAACAAAGACATACACTGATACCAAGTCACAAAGACATACACTGATACCAAGTCACAAAGACATACACTGATACCCAGTAACACAGACACACACTGACACCAAGTAAAAAAGACATCCACTGACAGCAAGCAGCAAAGACATACACTGACACCAAGTAAAAAGACAGACAATTACACCAAGTAACAAAGACATACACTAACACCAAGTATTTTGACATACACTGACACCAAGTAACAAAGACATACACTGACACCAAGTCACAAAGACACACACTGACACCCAGTAACAAAGACATACACTGACACCAAGTCACAAAGACATACACTGATACCCAGTAACATAGACACACACTTACACCAAGTAACACAGACATACACTGACACCCAGTAACACAGACACAGACTTACACCAAGTAACAAAGACATACACTGACAACCAGTAACGCAGACACACACGGACACCAAGTAACAAAGACACAGACTTACACCAAGTAACACAGACACACACTGACACCCAATAACACAAACAAACACACTGAAACCAGGTAACACAGACATACACTGACACCAAGTAACAAAGGCACACACTTACACCAAGTAACACAGAAATACACTGACACCAAGTAACAAAGACAGACAATTACACCAAGTAACAAAGACATACACTTACACCAAGTATTTTGACATACAGTGACACCAAGTAACAAAGACATACAATGATACCCAGTAACATAGACACACAGACACCAAGTAACAAAGACATACACTGACACCAAGTCACAAAGACACACACTGACACCCAGTAAAACAAACAAACACACACTGACACCCAGTAAAACAGAGAAACACTGATACACAGTAACAAATACATACACTGACACCAAGTAACACAGACACACAATGACACCAAGTAAAAAAGACATACTCTGATGCCCAGTAACACAGACACAAACTGAGACCAAGTAACAAAGACATGCACTTACACCAAGTAACAAAGACACACACTTACACCAAGTAACACAGACATATACTGACACCAAGCAACGAAGACAGACAATTTCACCAAGTAACAAAGACATACACTTACACCAACTATTTTGACATACACTGACACCAAGTAACAAAGACATCCACTGATACCCAGTAACTTAGACATACACTTACACGAAGTAACAAAAACATACACTGACACCAAGTCACAAAGACACACACTGACACCCAGTAACAAAGACATACACTGACACCAAGTTAGAAAGACATACACTGATACCCAGTAACACAGACACTCACATACACCATGTAACAAAGACATACACTGATACCCAGTAACACAGACACACACTTACACCAAGTAACAAAGACATACACTGACACCAAGTCACAAAGACACACACAGACACCCAGTAACAAAGACATACACTGACCCCAAGTCACAAATATATACACTGATACCAAGTAACAAAGACAGACAATTACACCAAGTAACAATTACATACACTGACACCAAGTATTTTGACATACACTGACACCAAGTAACAAAGACATACACTGATACCCAGTAACGCAGACACACACTTACACCAAGTAACAAAGACATACACTGACACCAAGTCACAAAGACACACACTGACACCCAGTAACAAAGACATACACTGACACCAAGTCACAAAGACATACACTGATACCCATGTAACACAGACACACAGTTACACCTAGTAACAAAGGCATACACTGACACCCAGAAACAAAGACATGCACTGACACGCAGTTACGCAGACACACACGGACACCAAGTAACAAAGACACAGACTTACACCAAGTAACACAGACGCACACTGACACCCAGTAACACAAACAAACACACTGACACCAGGTAACACAGACATACACTGACACCAAGTAACAAAGACACACATTTACACCAAGTAACACAGACATACACTGACACCAAGTAACAAAGACAGACAATTTCACCAAGTAACAAAGACATACACTTACACCAAGTATTTTGACATACACTGACACCAAGTAACAAAGTCATACACTGATACCCAGTAACTTAGACACACAGACACCAAGTAACAAAGACATACACTGACACCAAGTCACAAAGACACACACTGACACCCAGTAACACAAACAAACACACACTGACACGCAGTAAAACAGAGAAACACTGATACACAGTAACAAAGACATACACTGACACCAAGTAACACAGACACACACTGACACCAAGTAAAAAAGACATACTCTGGTGCCCAGTAACACAGACACACACTGACACCAAGTAACAAAGACATACACTGACACCAAGTAACAAAGACATACACTTACACCAAGTAACAAAGACACACACTTACACCAAGTAACACAGACATACACTGACACCAAGTAACAAAGACAGACAATTGCACCAAGTAACAAAGACATACACTTACACCAACTATTTTGACATACACAGACACCAAGTAACAAAGATATACACTGATACCCAGTAACATAGACATACACTGACACCAAGTAACAAAGACATACACTGACACCAAGTCACAAAGACACACACTGACACCCAGTAACAAAGACATACACTGGCACCAAGTCACAAAGACATACACTGATAACCAGTAACACAGACATACACATACACCGAGTAACAAAGACATACACTGACACCAAGTCACAAAGACACACACTGACACCAAGTAACAAAGACATACACTGACACCTAGTCACAAATATATACACTGATACCAAGTAACAAAGACATACAATTACACCAAGTAATAAAGACACACACTTGCACCAAGTAACACAGACATACACTGACACCAAGTAACAAAGACATACACTGTTACCCAGTAACACAGACACACACTTACACCAAGTAACAAAGACATACACTGATACCAAGTAACACAGACACACACTTACACCAAGTAACACAGACGCACACTTCCAGGAAGTAACAAAGACATACACTGACAGCAAGTAACAAAGACATACACTTACACCACGTAACACAGACATACACTGACACCAAGAAACAAAGACATACAATTACACCAAGTAACAAAGATAAACACTGTCACCAAGTAACAAAGACATCCACTGACACCAAGAAACAAAGACATACACTTACACCAAGTAACACAGACACACACTGACACCCAATAACACAAACAGACACACACTGACACCCAGTAACATAGAGAAACACTGACACACAGTAACAAAGACATTCACAGACAGTCACTGACACCAAGTAACAAAGAATAACAGAGACACACACTGACACCAAGTCACAAAGACATACACTGACACCAAGTAACAAAGACATACACTGACACCAAGTCACAAAGACATACACTGATACCCAGGAACACAGACACACACATACACCAAGTAACAAAGACATACACTGACACCCAGTAACAAAGACATGCACTGACACCAAGTCACAAAGACATACACTGATACCCAGTAACACAGACACTCACTTACACCAAGTAACAAAGACATAGAATCACCCCAAGTAACAAAGACACACACTTACACCAAATAACACAGACATACGCAGACACCATGTAACAAAGACATGCGCTGATACCCAGTAACACAGACATACCCTGACACCATGTAACAAAGACATACACTGACACCAAGAAACAAAGACATACACTGATACCCAGTAACACAGACACACACTTACAACAAGTAACAAAGACATACACTGACACCCAGTAACAAAGACATACACTGACACCAAGTCACAAAGACATACACTGATACCCAGTAACACAGACACACACTTACACCAAGTAACACAAACAAACACACACTGACACCCAGTCACATAGAGAAACACTTACACACAGTAACAAAGACATACACATTCAGACACTGACACCAAGTAACAAAGACTAACAGAGACACACACTGACACCAAGTCACAAAGACATACACTGACACCCAGTAACAAAGACATACACTGACTCCAAGTCACAAAGACATACACTGATACCCAGTAACACAGACACACACTTCCACAAAGTAACAAAGACAAACACTGACACCAAGTAAAAAAGACAAACACTTACACAAAGTAACACAGACATATACTGACACCAAGTAACAAAGACATACACTTACACCAAGTAACAAAGACACACACTTACACCAAGCAACACAGACATACAATGACACCAAGTCACAAAGACACACACTGATACCCAGTAACGCAGACACACACTTACACCAAGTAACACAGACATGCACTGACACCCAGTAACACAGACACACACTTACACCACATAACAAAGACATACACTGACACCCAGTAACAAACACATACTCTGACACCCAGTAACGCAGACACACACGGACACCAAGTAACAAAGACACAGACTTACACCAAGTAACACAGACACACACTGACACCCAGTAACACAAACAAACACACTGATACCAAGTAACACAGACATAAATTGACACCAAGTAACAAAGACATACACTGACACCCAGTAACAAAGACACACACGGACACCAAGTAACAAAGACATACAATTACACCAAGTAACACAGACACACACTGACACCCAGTAACACAGACACACACTTGCACCCTGTAACACAGACACACGCTGACACCAAGTAACAAAGACATACACTGACACCAAGTAACAAAGACATACAATTACACCAAGGAACAAAGACACACACTGATACCCAATAACGCAGACACACACTTACACCCAGTAAAAAAGACATACACTGAAACAAAGTCACAAAAACATACACTGATACCAAGTCACAAAGACATACACTGATGCCCAGTAACACAGACACACACTGACACCAAGTAACAAAGACATACACTGACAACAAGTAACAAAGACACAAACTTACACCAAGTAACACAGACATACACTGACACCAAGTGACAAAGGCAGACAATTACACCAAGTAACAAAGACATACACTTACACCAAGTATTTTGACATCCACTGTCACCAAGTAACAAAGACACAAACTTACACCAAGTAACACAGACATACACTGACACCAAGTGACAAAGACAGACAATTACACCAAGTAACAAAGACATACACTTACACCAAGTATTTTGACATCCACTGACACCTAGTAACAAAGAAACACACTGATACCCAGTAACACAGGCACACACTGGCGGGGGGGGAGCACATTGGCGCAGTGGCTAGCACAGCAGCCTCACAGCTCCAGGGACCCGGGTTCGATTCTGGGTACTGCCTGTGCGGAGTTTGCAAGTTCTCCCTGTTTCTGCGTGGTTTTCCTCCCGGTGCTCCGGTTTCCTCCCACATGCCAAAGACTTGCAGGTTGATAGGTTAATTGGCCATCATAAATTGCCCCAAGTATAGGTAGGTGGGATGGAAATATATAGGGATAGGTGGGGATGTGATAGGAATACGGGATTATTGTAGGATTAGTGTAAATGGGTGGTTGATGGTCGGCACAGACTCGGTGGGCCGAAGGGCCTGTTTAAGTGCTGTGTCTCCAAACTAAACTAAATACTGACACCTAGTGTCACAGACACACACTGATACACAGTACCCCAACAAACACACACTGACTCCCAGTAACACAGAAAAACACTGATACACAGTAACAAAGACACACACTGACACCAAGTAACACAGACACACACTGACACCCTGTAAAAAAGACATACACTGACACCAAGTCACAAAGACGTACACTGATACCAAGTCACAAAGACATACACTGATGCCCAGTAACAAAGACACACACTTACACCAAGTAACACAGACATACACTTACACCAAATATTTTGACATACACTGACACCAAGTAACAAAGACATACACTGATACCCAGTAACACAGACACACACTTACACCCAGTTAAAAGACAGACACTGATACCCAGTAACACAGACACACACTTACACCAAGTAACAAAGACATACACTGACACCCAGTAACAAAGACATACACTGACACCCAGTAACACAGACACAGACGGACACCAAGTAACAAAGACACATACTTACACCAAGTAACACAGACAAATACTGACACCCAGTAACACAAACAAACAAACTGACACCACCTAACACAGACATAAACTGACACCAAGTCAAAAAGACATACACTGATACCAAGTTGCAAAGGCATACACTGACGCCCAGTAACACAGACACAAACTGACCCCCAGTAACACAGACATACACTGACACCCAGTAACAAAGACATACACTGACACCAAGTAACAAAGACACACACTTACACCAAGTCACAAAGACATACACTGATACCAAGTCACAAAGACATACACTGATGCCCAGAAACAAAGACACACACTTACACCAAGTAACGCAGACATACACTGACACCAAGTAACAAAGACAGACAATTACACCAAGTAACAAAGACGTACACTAACACCAAGTATTTTGACATACACTGACACCAAGTAACAAAGACATACACTGACACCAAGTCACAAAGACACACATTGACACCCAGTAAAAAAGACATACACTGACACCAAGTCATAAAGACATACACTGATACCCAGTAACATAGACACACACTTACACCAAGTAACACAGACATACACTGACACCCAGTAACACAGACACAGACTTACACCAAGTAACAAAGACATACACTGACAACCAGTAACGCAGACACACACGGACACCAAGTAACAAAGACACAGACTTACACCAAGTAACACAGACACACACTGACACCCAATAACACAAACAAACACACTGAAACCAGGTAACACAGACATACACTGACACCAAGTAACAAAGGCACACACTTACACCAAGTAACACAGAAATACACTGACACCAAGTAACAAAGACAGACAATTACACCAAGTAACAAAGACATACACTTACACCAAGTATTTTGACATACAGTGACACCAAGTAACAAAGACATACAATGATACCCAGTAACATAGACACACAGACACCAAGTAACAAAGACATACACTGACACCAAGTCACAAAGACACACACTGACACCCAGTAAAACAAACAAACACACACTGACACCCAGTAAAACAGAGAAACACTGATACACAGTAACATGTACATACACTGACACCAAGTAACACAGACACACAATGACACCAAGTAAAAAAGACATACTCTGATGCCCAGTAACAAAGACACAAACTGACACCAAGTAACAAAGACATGCACTTACACCAAGTAACAAAGACACACACTTACACCAAGTAACACAGACATACACTGACACCAAGCAACAAAGACAGACAATTACACCAAGTAACAAAGACATACACTTACACCAACTATTTTGACATACACTGACACCAAGTAACAAAGACATCCACTGATACCCAGTAACTTAGACATACACTTACACGAAGTAACAAAGACATACACTGACACCAAGTCACAAAGACACACACTGACACCCAGTAACAAAGACATACACTGACACCAAGTTAGAAAGACATACACTGATACCCAGTAACACAGACACTCACATACACCATGTAACAAAGACATACACTGATACCCAGTAACACAGACACACACTTACACCAAGTAACAAAGACATACACTGACACCAAGTCACAAAGACACACACAGACACCCAGTAACAAAGACATACACTGACCCCAAGTCACAAATATATACACTGATACCAAGTAACAAAGACAGACAATTACACCAAGTAACAATTACATACACTGACACCAAGTATTTTGACATACACTGACACCAAGTAACAAAGACATACACTGACGCCCAGTAACACAGACACAAACTGACCCCCAGTAACACAGACATACACTGACACCCAGTAACAAAGACATACACTGACACCAAGTAACAAAGACACACACTTACACCAAGTCACAAAGACATACACTGATACCAAGTCACAAAGACATACACTGATGCCCAGAAACAAAGACACACACTTACACCAAGTAACGCAGACATACACTGACACCAAGTAACAAAGACAGACAATTACACCAAGTAACAAAGACGTACACTAACACCAAGTATTTTGACATACACTGACACCAAGTAACAAAGACATACACTGACACCAAGTCACAAAGACACACATTGACACCCAGTAAAAAAGACATACACTGACACCAAGTCATAAAGACATACACTGATACCCAGTAACATAGACACACACTTACACCAAGTAACACAGACATACACTGACACCCAGTAACACAGACACAGACTTACACCAAGTAACAAAGACATACACTGACAACCAGTAACGCAGACACACACGGACACCAAGTAACAAAGACACAGACTTACACCAAGTAACACAGACACACACTGACACCCAATAACACAAACAAACACACTGAAACCAGGTAACACAGACATACACTGACACCAAGTAACAAAGGCACACACTTACACCAAGTAACACAGAAATACACTGACACCAAGTAACAAAGACAGACAATTACACCAAGTAACAAAGACATACACTTACACCAAGTATTTTGACATACAGTGACACCAAGTAACAAAGACATACAATGATACCCAGTAACATAGACACACAGACACCAAGTAACAAAGACATACACTGACACCAAGTCACAAAGACACACACTGACACCCAGTAAAACAAACAAACACACACTGACACCCAGAAAAACAGAGAAACACTGATACACAGTAACATGTACATACACTGACACCAAGTAACACAGACACACAATGACACCAAGTAAAAAAGACATACTCTGATGCCCAGTAACAAAGACACAAACTGACACCAAGTAACAAAGACATGCACTTACACCAAGTAACAAAGACACACACTTACACCAAGTAACACAGACATACACTGACACCAAGCAACAAAGACAGACAATTACACCAAGTAACAAAGACATACACTTACACCAACTATTTTGACATACACTGACACCAAGTAACAAAGACATCCACTGATACCCAGTAACTTAGACATACACTTACACGAAGTAACAAAGACATACACTGACACCAAGTCACAAAGACACACACTGACACCCAGTAACAAAGACATACACTGACACCAAGTTAGAAAGACATACACTGATACCCAGTAACACAGACACTCACATACACCATGTAACAAAGACATACACTGATACCCAGTAACACAGACACACACTTACACCAAGTAACAAAGACATACACTGACACCAAGTCACAAAGACACACACAGACACCCAGTAACAAAGACATACACTGACCCCAAGTCACAAATATATACACTGATACCAAGTAACAAAGACAGACAATTACACCAAGTAACAATTACATACACTGACACCAAGTATTTTGACATACACTGACACCAAGTAACAAAGACATACACTGATACCCAGTAACGCAGACACACACTGACACCCAGTAACAAAGACATACACTGACACCAAGTCACAAAGACATACACTGATACCCATGTAACACAGACACACACTTACACCTAGTAACAAAGACATACACTGACACCCAGAAACAAAGACATGCACTGACACGCAGTTACGCAGACACACACGGACACCAAGTAACAAAGACACAGACTTACACCAAGTAACACAGACGCACACTGACACCCAGTAACACAAACAAACACACTGACACCAGGTAACACAGACATACACTGACACCAAGTATCAAAGACACACACTTACACCAAGTAACACAGACATACACTGACACCAAGTAACAAAGACAGACAATTTCACCAAGTAACAAAGACATACACTTACACCAAGTATTTTGACATACACTGACACCAAGTAACAAAGACATACACTGATACCCAGTAACATAGACACACAGACACCAAGTAACAAAGACATACACTGACACCAAGTCACAAAGACACACACTGACACCCAGTAACACAAACAAACACACACTGACACCCAGTAAAACAGAGAAACACTGATACACAGTAACAAAGACATACACTGACACCAAGTAACACAGACACACACTGACACCAAGTAAAAAAGACATACTCTGGTGCCCAGTAACACAGACACACACTGACACCAAGTAACAAAGACATACACTGACACCAAGTAACAAAGACATACACTTACACCAAGTAACAAAGACACACACTTACACCAAGTAACACAGACATACACTGACACCAAGTAACAAAGACAGACAATTACACCAAGTAACAAAGACATACACTTACACCAACTATTTTGACATACACAGACACCAAGTAACAAAGGTATACACTGATACCCAGTAACATAGACATACACTGACACCAAGTAACAAAGACATACACTGACACCAAGTCACAAAGACACACACTGACACCCAGTAACAAAGACATACACTGGCACCAAGTCACAAAGACATACACTGATAACCAGTAACACAGACACACAAATACACCGAGTAACAAAGACATACACTGACACCAAGTCACAAAGACACACACTGACACCAAGTAACAAAGACATACACTGACACCTAGTCACAAATATATACACTGATACCAAGTAACAAAGACATACAATTACACCAAGTAATAAAGACACACACTTGCACAAAGTAACACAGACATACACTGACACTAAGTAACAAAGACATACACTGTTACCCAGTAACACAGACACACACTTACACCAAGTAACAAAGACATACACTGATACCAAGTAACACAGACACACACTTACACCAAGTAACACAGACGCACACTTCCAAGAAGTAACAAAGACATACACTGACAGCAAGTAACAAAGACATACACTTACACCACGTAACACAGACATACACTGACACCAAGAAACAAAGACATACAATTACACCAAGTAACAAAGATTAACACTGTCACCAAGTAACAAAGACATCCACTGACACCAAGAAACAAAGACATACACTTACACCAAGTAACACAGACACACACTGACACCCAGTAACACAAACAGACACACACTGACACCCAGTAACATAGAGAAACACTGACACACAGTAACAAATACATTCACAGACAGTCACTGACACCAAGTAACAAAGAATAACAGAGACACACACTGACACCAAGTCACAAAGACATACACTGACACCAAGTAACAAAGACATACACTGACACCAAGTCACAAAGACATACACTGATACCCAGGAACACAGACACACACATACACCAAGTAACAAAGACATACACTGACACCCAGTAACAAAGACATGCACTGACACCAAGTCACAAAGACATACACTGATACCCAGTAACACAGACACTCACTTACACCAAGTAACAAAGACATACAATCACCCCAAGTAACAAAGACACACACTTACACCAAATAACACAGACATACGCAGACACCATGTAACAAAGACATGCGCTGATACCCAGTAACACAGACATACCCTGACACCATGTAACAAAGACATACACTGACACCAAGAAACAAAGACATACACTGACACCCAGTAACACAGACACACACTTACAACAAGTAACAAAGACATACACTGACACCCAGTAACAAAG
The DNA here is from genome assembly GCF_036365525.1 of Heterodontus francisci. Taxonomy (NCBI): domain Eukaryota; kingdom Metazoa; phylum Chordata; class Chondrichthyes; order Heterodontiformes; family Heterodontidae; genus Heterodontus; species Heterodontus francisci. The sequence continues at coordinate 2,027,773 of NW_027140677.1, forward strand.
ACATACACTGACACCAAGTCACAAAGACATACACTGATACCCAGTAACACAGACACACACTTACACCAAGTAACAAAGACAAACACAGACACCAAGGAACAAAGACATCAACTGACACCAAGAAACAAAGACGTACACTTACACCAAGTAACACAGGCACACACTGACACCCAGTAACACAAACAAACACACACTGACACCCAGTCACATAGAGAAACACTGACACACAGTAACAAAGACATACACATTCAGACACTGACACCAAGTAACAAAGACTAACAGAGACACACACTGACACCAAGTCACAAAGACATACACTGACACCCAGTAACAAAGACATACACTGACTCCAAGTCACAAAGACATACACTGATACCCAGTAACACAGACACACACTTCCACAAAGTAACAAAGACAAACACTGACACCAAGTAAAAAAGACAAACACTTACACAAAGTAACACAGACATATACTGACACCAAGTAACAAAGACATACACTTACACCAAGTAACAAAGGCACACACTTACACCAAGCAACACAGACATACAATGACAACAAGTCACAAAGACACACACTGGCACCCAGTAACAAAGACATACACTGACACCAAGTTCCAAAGACATACACTGATACCCAGTAACGCAGACACACACTTACACCAAGTAACACAGACATGCACTGACACCCAGTAACACAGACACACAGTTACACCACATAACAAAGACATACACTGACACCCAGTAACAAACACATACTCTGACACCCAGTAACGCAGACACACACGGACACCAAGTAACAAAGACACAGACTTACACCAAGTAACACAGACACACACTGACACCCAGTAACACAAACAAACACACTGATACCAATTAACACAGACATAAATTGACACCAAGTAACAAAGACATACACTGACACCCAGTAACAAAGACACACACGGACACCAAGTAACAAAGACATACAATTACACCAAGTAACACAGACACACACTGACACCCAGTAACACAGACACACACTTGCACCCTGTAACACAGACACACGCTGACACCAAGTAACAAAGACATACACTGACACCAAGTAACAAAGACATACAATTACACCAAGGAACAAAGACACACACTGATACCCAGTAACGCAGACACACACTTACACCCAGTAAAAAAGACATACACTGAAACAAAGTCACAAAAACATACACTGATACCAAGTCACAAAGACATACACTGATGCCCAGTAACACAGACACACACTGACACCAAGTAACAAAGACATACACTGACACCAAGTAACAAAGACACAAACTTACACCAAGTAACACAGACATACACTGACACCAAGTGACAAAGGCAGACAATGACACCAAGTAACAAAGACATACACTTACACCAAGTATTTTGACATCCACTGTCACCAAGTAACAAAGACACAAACTTACACCAAGTAACACAGACATACACTGACACCAAGTGACAAAGACAGACAATTACACCAAGTAACAAAGACATACACTTACACCAAGTATTTTGACATCCACTGACACCTAGTAACAAAGACACACACTGATACCCAGTAACACAGGCACACACTGGCGGGGGGGGGGGGGGAGCACATTGGCGCAGTGGCTAGCACAGCAGCCTCACAGCTCCAGGGACCCGGGTTCGATTCTGGGTACTGCCTGTGCGGAGTTTGCAAGTTCTCCCTGTTTCTGCGTGGTTTTCCTCCCGGTGCTCCGGTTTCCTCCCACATGCCAAAGACTTGCAGGTTGATAGGTTAATTGGCCATCATAAATTGCCCCAAGTATAGGTAGGTGGGATGGAAATATATAGGGATAGGTGGGGATGTGATAGGAATACGGGATTATTGTAGGATTAGTGTAAATGGGTGGTTGATGGTCGGCACAGACTCGGTGGGCCGAAGGGCCTGTTTAAGTGCTGTGTCTCCAAACTAAACTAAATACTGACACCTAGTGTCACAGACACACACTGATACACAGTACCCCAACAAACACACACTGACTCCCAGTAACACAGAAAAACACTGATACACAGTAACAAAGACACACACTGACACCAAGTAACACAGACACACACTGACACCCTGTAAAAAAGACATACACTGACACCAAGTCACAAAGACGTACACTGATACCAAGTCACAAAGACATACACTGATGCCCAGTAACAAAGACACACACTTACACCAAGTAAGACAGACATACACTTACACCAAATATTTTGACATACACTGACACCAAGTAACAAAGACATACACTGATACCCAGTAACACAGACACACACTTACACCCAGTTAAAAGACAGACACTGATACCCAGTAACACAGACACACACTTACACCAAGTAACAAAGACATACACTGACACCCAGTAACAAAGACATACACTGACACCCAGTAACACAGACACAGACGGACACCAAGTAACAAAGACACATACTTACACCAAGTAACACAGACAAATACTGACACCCAGTAACACAAACAAACAAACTGACACCACCTAACACAGACATAAACTGACACCAAGTCACAAAGACATACACTGATACCAAGTCGCAAAGGCATACACTGACGCCCAGTAACACAGACACAAACTGACCCCCAGTAACACAGACATACACTGACACCCAGTAACAAAGACATACACTGACACCAAGTAACAAAGACACACACTTACACCAAGTCACAAAGACATACACTGATACCAAGTCACAAAGACATACACTGATGCCCAGAAACAAAGACACACACTTACACCAAGTAACGCAGACATACACTGACACCAAGTAACAAAGACAGACAATTACACCAAGTAACAAAGACGTAAATTTACACCAAGTATTTTGACATGCACTGACACCTAGTAACAAAGACATACACTGATACCCAGTAACGCACTCACACACTTACACCCAGTAAAAAAGACATACACTGACACCAAGTCACAAAGACATACACTGGTACCAAGTCACAAAGACATGCACTGATGCCCAGTAACACAGACACACATTGACACCCAGTAAAAAAGACATACACTGACACCAAGTCACAAAGACATACACTGATACCAAGTCACAAAGACATGCACTGATGCCCAGTGACACAGAGACACACTGACACCAAGTAACAAAGACACACACTTACACCAAGTAACACAGACATACACTGACACCAATTAACAAAGACAGACAATTACACCAAGTAACAAAGACATACACTTACACCAAGTATTTTGACATACACTGACAACAAGTAACAAAGACATACACTGATACCCAGTAACACAGACACACACTTACACCAAGTAACACAGGCATACAATGACACAAAGCAAAAAAGACACGCACTGATACCCAGTAACACAGACACACACTTACTTCAAGTAAAAAAGACAGACACTGATACCCAGTAACAGAGACACACACTTACATCAAGTAACAAAGACATACACTGACACCCAGTAACAAAGACATGCACTGACACCCAGTAACACAGACACACACGGACGCCAAGTAACAAAGACACACACTTACACCAAGTAACATAGACACACACTGACACCCAGTAACACAAACAAACACACTGAAACGAAGTAACGCAGACATACACTGACGCCAAGTAACAAAGACATACACTGATACCCAGTAACACAGGCACACACTGACACCAAGTAACACAGACATACAATGACACTAAGTTACAAAGACAGACAATTACACCAAGTAACAAAGACATACACTTACACCTACTATTTTGACATCCACTGACACCTAGTAACAAAGACACACACTGATACCCAGCAACACAGGCACACACTGGGGGTGGGGGGGGGGGCACTTTGGCGCTGTGTTTCGCACCGCAGCCTCACAGCTCCAGGGACCCGGGTTCGATTCTGGGTACTGCCTGTGCGGAGTTTGCACGTTCTCCCTGTGTTTGCGTGGGTTTCCTCCGGGTGCTCCGGTTTCCTCCCACATGCCAAAGACTTGCAGGTTGATAGGTTAATTGGCCATTATAAATTGCCCCTAGTATAGGTAGGTGGTAGGGAAATATATAGGGACCGGTGGGGATGTGATAGGAATACGGGATTAGTGTAGGATGAGGATAAATGGGATGTTGATGGTGGGCACAGACTCGGTGGGCCGAAGGGCCTGTTTAAGTGCTGCATCTCGAACATAAACAAAATACTGACACCTAGTGTCACAGACACACACTGACACCCAGTACCACAAACAAACACACACTGACACCCAGGAACACAGAGAAACACTGCTACACAGTAACAAAGACATACACTGATGCCCAGTAACACAGACACACACTGACACCAGGTAACACAGACATACACTGACACCAAGTAACAAAGACAGACAATTACAACAAGTAACAAAGACATACACTTACACCAAGTATTTTGACATACACTGACACCAAGTCACAAAGACATACACTGATACCCAGTAACACAGACACACACTTACACCAAGTAACACAGACACTCACTGACACCAAGTAACAAAGACATGCACTGATACCAAGTAACACAAACATACTTACACCAAGTAAAAAAGACAGACACTGATACCCAGTAACGCATACACACACTTACACCAAGTAACAAAGACATACACTGACTCCCAGAAACACAGACACACACGGACACCAAGAAACAAAGGCACACACTTAGACCAAGTAACACAGACATACACTGACACCAAGTGACACAGACATACACTGATACCAAGTCACAATGACATACACTGATGCCAAGCAACACAGACACACACTGACTCCAAGTAACAAAGACATACACTGACACCAAGTAACAAATATATACACTTACACCAAGTAACAAAGACACACACTTACACCAAGTAACACAGACATACACTGACACCAAGTAAAAAAGACAGACAATTGCACCAAGTAACAAAGACATACTCTTACACTAAGTATTTTGACATCCACTGACACCAAGTAACAAAGACACAGACTTACACCAAGTAACACAGACACACACTGACACCCAGTAACACAGACACACACTTACACCAAGTAACACAGACATACACTGACACAAAGTATCAAAGACATACACTGATACCCAGTAACACAGGCGCACACTGACACCCAGTAACACAGACACACCCTTACACCAAATAAAAAAGACAGACCCTGATACCCAGTAACACAGACAGACACGGACACCAAGTAACAAAGACAAACACTTACACCAAGTAACACAGACACACACTGACACCCAGTAACACAAACAAACACACTGACACCAAGTAACACAGACATAAACTGACACCAAGTAACAAAGACATACACTGACACCCAGTAACACAGACACACACGGACACCAAGTAACAAAGACATACTCTTACACTCAGTATTTTGACATCCACTGACACCAAGTAACAAAGACATACACTGATACCCAGTAACACAGACACACACGGACACCAAGTAACAAAGACACAGACTTACACCAAGTAACACAGACACACACTGACACCCAGTAACACAGACACACACTGACACCAAGTAACACAGACATACACTGACACAAAGTGTCAAAGACATACACTGATACCCAGTAACACAGGCGCACACTGACACCCAGTAACACAGACACACCCTTACACCAAGTAAAAAAGACAGACCCTGATACCCAGTAACACAGACAGACACGGACACCAAGTAACAAAGACAAACACTTACACCAAGTAACACAGACACACACTGACACCCAGTAACACAAACAAACACACTGACACCAAGTAACACAGACATAAACTGACGCCAAGTAACAAAGACATACACTGACACCCAGTAACACAGACACACACGGACACCAAGTAACAAAGACATACTCTTACTCTCAGTATTTTGACATCCACTGACACCAATTAACAAAGACATACACTGATACCCAGTAACACAGACACACACGGACACCAAGTAACAAAGACACAGACTTACACCAAGTAACACAGACACACACTGACACCCAGTAACACAGACACACACTTACACCAAGTAACACAGACATACACTGACACAAAGTGTCAAAGACATACACTGATACCCAGTAACACAGGCGCACACTGACACCCAGTAACACAGACACACACTTACACCAAGTAAAAAAGACAGACCCTGATACCCAGTAACACAGACAGACACGGACACCAAGTAACAAAGACACACACTTACACCAAGTAACACAGACACACACTGACACCCAGTAACACAAACAAACACACTGACACCAAGTAACACAGACATAAACTGAGACCAAGTAACAAAGACATACACTGACACCCAGTAACACAGACACACACGGACACCAAGCAACAAAGACATACACTTCCACCAAGTCACACAGACACACACTGACACCCAGTAACGCAGACACACAGTTACACCAAGTAACACAGACATACACTGACACCAAGTAACAAAGACATACACTGATACCCAGTAACACAGACACACACTTACACCAAGTAACACAGACATACAATGACACCAAGTAACAAAGACATGCACTGATACCCAGTAACACAGACACACACATACACCAAGTTAAAAAGACAGACACTGATACCCAGTAACACAGACACACACTTACACCAAGTAACAAAGACATACACTGACACCCAGTAAAAAAGACATACTCTGACACCCAGTAACACAGACACACACGGACACCAAGTACCAAAGACACACACTTACACCAAGTAACACAGACACACACTGACTCCCAGTAACACAAACAAACACACTGACACCAAGTGACACGGCCATACACTGACACCAAGTAACAAAGACATACACTGATACCCAGTAACACAGGCACACTCTGGGGGAGGGTGGGGGGCACATTGGCGCAGTGGTTAGCACCGCAGCCTCACAGCTCCAGGGACCTGGGTTCTATTCTGGGTACTGCCTGTGCGGAGTTTGCACGTTCTCCCTGTGTCTGCGTGGGTTTCCTCCCGGTGCTCCGGTTTCCTCCCACATGCCAAAGACTTGCAGGTTGATCGGTTAATTGGCCATCATAAATTGCCCCTAGTATAGGTAGGTGGTGGGGAAATATATAGGGATAGGTGGGGATGTGATAGGAATACGGGATTAGTGTGGGGTTAGTATAAATGACCACCTACGGCAAAAGTGCGAAGAGAAATGCAGACTGGTTTCAATCTCATAATGAAGAGCTGGAACCTGTCATAGCCGCTAAGCGCATTGCACTTTTGAACTACAAGAAAGCCCCCAGCGATTTAACATCCGCAGCACTTAAAGCAGCCAGAAGTACTGCACAAAGAACAGCTAGGCGTTGCGCAAACGACTACTGGCAACACCTATGCAGTCATATTCAGCTGGCCTCAGACACCGGAAACATCAGAGGAATGTATGATGGCATGAAGAGAGCTCTTGGGCCGACCATCAAGAAGATCACCCCCCTCAAATCTAAATCGGGGGACATAATCACTGACCAACGCAAACAGATGGACCGCTGGGTTGAGCACTACCTAGAACTGTACTCCAGGGAGAATGCTGTCACTGAGACTGCCCTCAATGCAGCCCAGCCTCTACCAGTCATGGATGAGCTGGACATACAGCCAACCAAATCGGAACTCAGTGATGCCATTGATTCCCTAGCCAGCGGAAAAGCCCCTGGGAAGGACAGCATTACCCCTGAAATAATCAAGAGTGCCAAGCCTGCTATACTCTCAGCACTACATGAACTGCTATGCCTGTGCTGGGACGAGGGAGCAGTACCCCAGGACATGCGCGATGCCAACATCATCACCCTCTATAAAAACAAAGGTGACCGCGGTGACTGCAACAACTACCGTGGAATCTCCCTGCTCAGCATAGTGGGGAAAGTCTTTGCTCGAGTCGCTCTGAACAGGCTCCAGAAGCTGGCCGAGCGCGTCTACCCTGAGGCACAGTGTGGCTTTCGTGCAGAGAGATCGACTATTGACATGCTGTTCTCCCTTCGTCAGATACAGGAGAAATGCCGTGAACAACAGATGCCCCTCTACATTGCTTTCATTGATCTCACCAAAGCCTTTGACCTCGTCAGCAGACGTGGTCTCTTCAGACTACTAGAAAAGATCGGATGTCCACCAAAGCTACTAAGTATCATCACCTCATTCCATGACAATATGAAAGGCACAATTCAACATGGTGGCTCCTCATCAGAGCCCTTTCCTATCCTGAGTGGTGTGAAACAGGGCTGTGTTCTCGCACCCACACTTTTTGGGATTTTCTTCTCCCTGCTGCTTTCACATGCGTTCAAATCCTCTGAAGAAGGAATTTTCCTCCACACAAGATCAGGGGGCAGGTTGTTCAACCCTGCCCGTCTAAGAGCGAAGTCCAAAGTACGGAAAGTCCTCATCAGAGAACTCCTCTTTGCTGACGATGCTGCTTTAACATCTCACACTGAAGAATGCCTGCAGAGTCTCATCGACAGGTTTGCGTCTGCCTGCAATGAATTTGGCCTAACCATCAGTCTCAAGAAAACGAACATCATGGGGCAGGATGTCAGAAATGCTCCATCCATCAATATTGGCGACCACGCTCTGGAATTGGTTCAAGAGTTCACCTACCTCGGCTCAACTATCACCAGTAACCTGTCTCTAGATGCAGAAATCAACAAGCGCATGGGTAAGGCTTCCACTGCTATGTCCAGACTGGCCAAGAGAGTGTGGGAAAATGGCGCACTGACACGGAACACAAAAGTCCGAGTGTATCAGGCCTGTGTCCTCAGTACCTTGCTCTACGGCAGCGAGGCCTGGACAACGTATGCCAGCCAAGAGCGACGTCTCAATTCATTCCATCTTCGCTGCCTTCGGAGAATACTTGGCATCAGGTGGCAGGACTATATCTCCAACACAGAAGTCCTTGAAGCGGCCAACACCCCCAGCTTATACACACTACTGAGTCAGCGGCGCTTGAGATGGCTTGGCCATGTGAGCCGCATGGAAGATGGCAGGATCCCCAAAGACACATTGTACAGCGAGCTCGCCACTGGTATCAGACCCACCGGCCGTCCATGTCTCCGTTATAAAGACGTCTGCAAACGCGACATGAAATCGTGTGACATTGATCACAAGTCGTGGGAGTCAGTTGCCAGCATTCGCCAGAGCTGGCGGGCAGCCATAAAGACAGGGCTAAATTGTGGCGAGTCGAAGAGACTTAGTAGTTGGCAGGAAAAAAGACAGAGGCGCAAGGGGAGAGCCAACTGTGCAACAGCCCCAACAAACACATTTCTCTGCAGCACCTATGGAAGAGCCTGTCACTCCAGAATTGGCCTTTATAGCCACTCCAGGCGCTGCTTCACAAACCACTGACCACCTCCAGGCGCGTATCCATTGTCTCTCGAGATAAGGAGGCCCAAAAGAAAGAAAAGAAGTATAAATGGGTTGTTGATGGTCGGCACAGACTCGGTAGGCCGAAGTGCCTGTTTAAGTGCTGTATCTCTAAACTAAACTAAATACTGACACCTCGTGTCACAGACAAACACTGACCCCCAGTAACACAAACAAACACACACTGACACCCAGTAAACACAGAGAAACACTGATACACAGTCACAAAGACATACAGTGACACCAAGTTACACAGATACACACTGACACCCAGTAAAAAAGACATACACTGACATCAAGTCACAAAGACATACACTGACACCAAGTAAGAGAGACACACACTGACACCCAGTAAAAAAGACATACACTGACACCAAGTAACAAATACATACACTTACACCAAGTAACAAAGACACACACTTACACCAAGTAACACAGACATACACTGACACCAAGTAACAAAGACAGACAATTACACCAAGTAACAAAGACATACACTGATATCAAGTCACAAAGGCATACACTGATACCAAGTCACAAAGACATACACTGATGCCCAGTAACACAGACACACACTGACACCAAGTAACAAAGACATACACTGACACCAAGTAACAAAGACTTACACTTACACCAAGTAACAAAGACACAAACTTACACCAAGTAACACAGACATACACTGACACCAAGCAACAAAGACAGAGAATTACACCAAGTAACAAAGACATACACTTACACCAAGTATTTTGACATACACTGACACCAAGTAACAAAGACATACACTGATACCCAGTCACACAGACACAGTCTTACACCAAGTCACACAGACATACAATGACATCAAGTAACAAAGACAGACACTGATACCCAGTAACACAGGCACACACTTACACCAAGTAACAAAGACATATATTGACACACAGTAACAAAGACATACACTGACACCCAGTAACACAGACACACACAGACACCAAGTAACAAAGACACACACTTACACCAAGTAACACAGAAACACACTGACACCCAGTAACTCAGACACACACTTACACCAAGTAACACAGACATGCACTGACACCAGTAACAAAGACATACACTGACACCAAGTCACAAAGACACACACTGACACCCAGTAACAAAGACATACACTGACACCAAGTAACAAAGACATACACTGATACCCAGTAACACAGGCACACACTGGGGGGGGGGCGGGGCTTGGGGGGGGGAGCACATTGGCGCATTGGTTAGCACCGCAGCCTCACAGCACCAGGACCCGGGTTCTATTCTGGGTACTGCCTGTGCGGATTTTGCAAGTTCTCCCTGTGTCTGCGTGGGTTTCCTCCCGGTGCTCCGGTTTCCTCCCACATGCCAAAGACTTGCAGGTTGATAGGTTAATTGGCCATCATATATGTCCCCTGGTCTAGGTTGGTGGTAGGGAAATATATTGGGATAGGTGGGGATGTGATAGGAATACGGGATTAATGTAGGATTAGTATAAATGGGTATTTGATGGTCGGCACAGACTCGCAGGGACGAAGGGCCTGTTTAAGTGCTGTATCTCTAAACTAAACTAAATACTGACACGAAGTGTCACAGACACACACTGACACCCAGTACCACAAACAAACACACACTGACACCCAGTAACACAGAAAAGCACTGATAGACAGTCACAAAGACATACACTTACACCAAGTAACACAGACACACACTGACACCCAGAAAAAAGACATACACTGACACCAAGTCACAAAGAAATACACTGACACCAAGTAACAAAGACAGACAATTACACCAAGTCACAAAGGCATACACTTGCATCAAGTATTTTGACAGACAATGACACCAAGTAACAAAGACATACACTGATACCCAGTAACACAGACACACACTTACACCAAGTAACTCAGACATACACTGACACCAAGTTACAAAGACATACACTTACACCAAGTAACACAGACATACAATGACACCAGGTAACAAAGACATGCACTGATACCCAGTAACACAGACACACACTTACACCAAGTAACTCAGACATACACTGACACCAAGTTACAAAGACATACACTTACACCAAGTAACACAGACATACACTGACACCAAGTAACAAAGACATACAATTCCACCAAGTAACAAAGACACACACTGACACCAAGTAACTAAGACAGACACTGATACCCAGTAACACAGACACACACTTACACCAAGTAACAAAGACATACACTGACACCATGTAACACAAACAAACACACTGACACCATGTGACACAGAGAAACACTAATAACAGTAACAAAGACATACTAAGCACCAAGTAACGAAGACATACACTTACACCAAGTAACACAGACAAACACTGACACCAAGTAACAAAGACACACACATACACCAATTACACAGACATACACTGACACCAAGTAACAAAGACATACACTGATACCCAGTAACACAGATACACACTTACACCAAGTAACATAGACAGACACTGTTACCCAGTAACACAGACACACACTAACACCAAGTCACAAAGACATACACTGACACACAGTAACAAACACAAACACTGACACCCAGTAACAAAGACACACACTGACACCAAGTAACAAAGACATATACAGACAACAAGTAACAGAGACAGACACTGATACCCAGGAACACAGACACACACTTACACCAAGTAACAAACACATACACTGATACCCAGCAACACAGACACACACTTACACATAGTAACAAAGACAGACACTGATACCCAGTAACACAGACATGCCCTGACACCAAGTATCAAAGACATACACTTACACAAAGTAGAAAAGACATACACTTACACCAAGTAACAAAGACATACACTGACACCCAGTAACAAAGACACACACTGACACCAAGTAACAAAGACACACCCTGACACCAAGAAGCAAAGACATACACTGATAACCAGTAACAGACACACACTTACACCAAGTAACACAGACATACACTGACACCAAGTAACAAAGAAATACACTTACACCAAGTAACAAAGACATGCACTGACACCAAGTAACAAAGACATACACTTACACCAAGTAACACAGACATACACTGACACCAAGTAACAAAGACACACACATACACCAATTACACAGACATACACTGACACCAAGTAACAAAGACATACACTGATACCCAGTAACACAGACACACACTTACACCAAGTAACATAGACAGACACTGTTACCCAGTAACACAGACACACACTAACACCAAGTCACAAAGACATACACTGACACACAGTAACAAACACAAACAATGACACCCAGTAGCAAAGACACACACTGACAACAAGTAACAAAGACATAAACAGACAACAAGTAACAGAGACAGACACTGATACCCAGGAACACAGACACACACTTACACCAGGTAACAAACACATACACTGATACCCAGCAACACAGACACACACTTACACATAGTAACAAAGACAGACACTGATACCCAGTTACACAGACATACCCTGACACCAAGTATCAAAGACATACACTGACACCAAGTAGAAAAGACATACACTTACACCAAGTAACAAAGACATACACTGACACCCAGTAACAAAGACACACACTGACACCAAGTAACAAAGACACACCCTGACACCAAGTATCAAAGACATACACTGACACCAAGTAGAAAAGACATACACTTACACCAAGTAACAAAGACATACACTGACACCAAGTAACAAAGACATACACTGACACCAAGAAGCAAAGACATACACTGATAACCAGTAACACAGACACACACTTACACCAAGTAACACAGACATACAATGACACCAAGTAACAAAGAAATACACTTACACCAAGTAACAAAGACATGCACTGACACCAAGTAACAAAGACATACACTTACACCAAGTAACACAGACATACACTGACACCAAGTAACAAAGACATACACTTACACCAAGTAACAAAGACATACACTGATACCCAGTAACACAGACACACACTTACACCAAGTAACACAGACATACAATGACTCAAAGTAACAAAGACATACACTGATACCCAGTAACACAGTCACACAATTACACCAAGTAATAAAGACAGACAATGACACCAAGTAACGAAGACATACACTGATACCCATTAACACAGACACACACTTGCATCAAGTAGCAGACACATACACTGACACCAAGTAACAAAGGCATACACTTACACCAAGTAACAAAGACATGCACTGACACCAAGTCTCAAAGACTTACACTTACATCAAGTAACAAAGACGTACACTGACACCAAGTAACAAAGACATACACTTGCACCAAGTAACACAGACATACACTGACACCAAGTAACAAAGACATACACTGATACCCAGTAACACAGACACACACTTACACCAAGTAACAGAGACATACAATGACACCAAGTAACAAACGCATACACTTACACCAAGTAACAAAGACACGCACTGAAACCAAGCAACAAAGACGGACACTTACACAAAGTAACAAAGACATACACTGATACCCAGTAACACAGACACACACTTACACCAAGTAACAAAGAAAGACACTGATACCCAGTTACACAGACACACACTTACACCAAGTAACACAGACACCCACAGACACCAAGTAACAAAGACATACACTGATACCCAGTAACACAGACACACAGTTACACCAAGTAACAAAGACATGCACTGACACCAAGTAACAAAGACATGCACTGACACCAAGTAACAAAGACATACACTGATACCCTGTAAAACAGACACACACTTACACCAATTAACAAAGACATACACTGATACCCAGTTACACAGACACACTCATACACCAAGTAACACAGACACACACTTACACCAAGTAACAAAGACATACACTGATACCCAGTAACACAGACACACACTTACACCAAGTAACAAAGACATACACTTACACCAAGTAAAAAAGACATACACTGACATCAAGTAACAAAGACATACACTGATACCCAGTAACACAGACACACACTTACACCAAGTAACAAAGACAGACACTGATACCCAGTGACACAGACATACACTTACACCAAGTATCAAAGACATACACTGACACCAAGTAGCAAAGACATACACTTACACCAAGTAACAAAGACATACACTGACACCAAGTAACAAAGACATACACTTACACCAAGTAACAAAGACACACACTGACACCAAGTAACAAAGACATACACTTACACCAAGTAACACAGACATACACTGACACCAAGTAACAAAGCCATACACTTACACCAAGTAACAAAGACATAGACTGACACCAAGTAACAAAGACATACACTGATACCCAGTAACACAGACACACACTTACACCAAGTAGCAAAGACATACACTTACACCAAGTAACAAAGACATACACTGACACCAAGTAACTCAGACATACACTGACACCAAGTTACAAAGACATACACTTACACCAAGTAACACAGACATACACTGACACCAAGTAACAAAGACATACAATTCCACCAAGTAACAAAGACACACACTGACACCAAGTAACTAAGACAGACACTGATACCCAGTAACACAGACACACACTTACACCAAGTAACAAAGACATACACTGACACCATGTAACACAAACAAACACACTGACACCATGTGACACAGAGAAACACTAATAACAGTAACAAAGACATACTAAGCACCAAGTAACGAAGACATACACTTACACCAAGTAACACAGACAAACACTGACACCAAGTAACAAAGACACACACATACACCAATTACACAGACATACACTGACACCAAGTAACAAAGACATACACTGATACCCAGTAACACAGATACACACTTACACCAAGTAACATAGACAGACACTGTTACCCAGTAACACAGACACACACTAACACCAAGTCACAAAGACATACACTGACACACAGTTTCAAACACAAACACTGACACCCAGTAACAAAGACACACACTGACACCAAGTAACAAAGACATATACAGACAACAAGTAACAGAGACAGACACTGATACCCAGGAACACAGACACACACTTACACCAAGTAACAAACACATACACTGATACCCAGCAACACAGACACACACTTACACATAGTAACAAAGACAGACACTGATACCCAGTAACACAGACATGCCCTGACACCAAGTATCAAAGACATACACTTACACAAAGTAGAAAAGACATACACTTACACCAAGTAACAAAGACATACACTGACACCCAGTAACAAAGACACACACTGACACCAAGTAACAAAGACACACCCTGACACCAAGAAGCAAAGACATACACTGATAACCAGTAACAGACACACACTTACACCAAGTAACACAGACATACACTGACACCAAGTAACAAAGAAATACACTTACACCAAGTAACAAAGACATGCACTGACACCAAGTAACAAAGACATACACTTACACCAAGTAACACAGACATACACTGACACCAAGTAACAAAGACACACACATACACCAATTACACAGACATACACTGACACCAAGTAACAAAGACCTACACTGATACCCAGTAACGCAGACACACACTTACACCAAGTAACATAGACAGACACTGTTACCCAGTAACACAGACACACACTAACACCAAGTCACAAAGACATACACTGACACACAGTAACAAACACAAACAATGACACCCAGTAACAAAGACACACACTGACACCAAGTAACAAAGACATAAACAGACAACAAGTAACACAGACACACACTGATACCCAGGAACACAGACACACACTTACACCAGGTAACAAACACATACACTGATACCCAGCAACACAGACACACACTTACACATAGTAACAAAGACAGACACTGATACCCAGTTACACAGACATACCCTGACACCAAGTATCAAAGACATACACTGACACCAAGTAGAAAAGACATACACTTACACCAAGTAACAAAGACATACACTGACACCCAGTAACAAAGACACACACTGACACCAAGTAACAAAGACACACCCTGACACCAAGTATCAAAGACATACACTGACACCAAGTAGAAAAGACATACACTTACACCAAGTAACAAAGACATACACTGACACCAAGTAACAAAGACATACACTGACACCAAGAAGCAAAGACATACACTGATAACCAGTAACACAGACACACACTTACACCAAGTAACACAGACATACAATGAGACCAAGTAACAAAGAAATACACTTACACCAAGTAACAAAGACATGCAATGACACCAAGTAACAAAGACATACACTTACACCAAGTAACACAGACATACACTGACACCAAGTAACAAAGACATACACTTACACCAAGTAACAAAGACATACACTGATACCCAGTAACACAGACACACACTTACACCAAGTAACACAGACATACAATGACTCAAAGTAACAAAGACATACACTGATACCCAGTAACACAGTCACACAATTACACCAAGTAATAAAGACAGACAATGACACCAAGTAACGAAGACATAAACTGATACCCATTAACACAGACACACACTTGCACCAAGTAGCAGACACATACACTGACACCAAGTAACAAAGGCATACACTTACACCAAGTAACAAAGACATGCACTGACACCAAGTCTCAAAGACTTACACTTACATCAAGTAACAAAGACGTACACTGACACCAAGTAACAAAGACATACACTTGCACCAAGTAACACAGACATACACTGACACCAAGTAACAAAGACATACACTGATACCCAGTAACACAGACACACACTTACACCAAGTAACAGAGACATACAATGACACCAAGTAACAAACGCATACACTTACACCAAGTAACAAAGACACGCACTGAAACCAAGCAACAAAGACGGACACTTACACAAAGTAACAAAGACATGCACTGATACCCAGTAACACAGACACACACTTACACCAAGTAACAAAGAAAGACACTGACAACAATTAGCAAAGTCATACACTGATACCCAGTAACACAGACACACACTTACACCAAGTAACAAAGACATACACTTACACCAAGTAACACAGACACCCACAGACACCAAGTAACAAAGACATACACTGATACCCAGTAACACAGACACACAGTTACACCAAGTAACAAAGACATGCACTGACACCAAGTAACAAAGACATGCACTGACACCAAGTAACAAAGACATACACTGATACCCTGTAACACAGACACACACTTACACCAATTAACAAAGACATACACTGATACCCAGTTACACAGACACACTCATACACCAAGTAACACAGACACACACTTACACCAAGTAACAAAGACATACACTGATACCCAGTAACACAGACACACACTTACACCAATTAGCAAAGACATACACTTACACCAAGTAAAAAAGACATACACTGACATCAAGTAACAAAGACATACACTGATACCCAGTAACACAGACACACACTTACACCAAGTAACAAAGACAGACACTGATACCCAGTGACACAGACATACACTTACACCAAGTATCAAAGACATACACTGACACCAAGTAGCAAAGACATACACTTACACCAAGTAACAAAGACATACACTGACACCAAGTAACAAAGACATACACTTACACCAAGTAACAAAGACACACACTGACACCAAGTAACAAAGACATACACTTACACCAAGTAACACAGACATACACTGACACCAAGTAACAAAGCCATACACTTACACCAAGTAACAAAGACATAGACTGACACCAAGTAACAAAGACATACACTGATACCCAGTAACACAGACACACACTTACACCAAGTAGCAAAGACATACACTTACACCAAGTAACAAAGACATACACTGACACCAAGTAACAAAGCCATACACTTACACCAAGTAACAAAGACATAGACTGACACCAAGTAACAAAGACATACACTGATACCCAGTAACACAGACACACACTTACACCAAGTAACAGAGACATACAATGACACCAAGTAACAAAGGCATACACTTACACCAAGTAACAAAGACACGCACTGAAACCAAGCAACAAAGACGGACACTTACACAAAGTAACAAAGACATACACTGATACCCAGTAACACAGACACACAATTACACCAAGTAACAAAGAAAGACACTGACAACAATTAGCAAAGACATACACTGATACCCAGTAACACAGACACACAGTTACACCAAGTAACAAAGACATACACTGACACCAAGTAACAAAGACATGCACTGACACAAGTAACACAGACATACACTGATACCCTGTAACACAGACACACACTTACACCAATTAACAAAGACATACACTGATTCCCAGTTACACAGACACACTCATACACCAAGTAACACAGACACACACTGTCACCAAGTAACAAAGACATACACTGATACCCAGTAACACAGACACACACTTACACCAAGTAACAAAGACAGACACTGATACCCAGTGACACAGACATACACTTACACCAGGTATCAAAGACATACACTGACACCAAGTAACAAAGACATACACTTACACCAAGTAACAAAGACATACACTGACACCAAGTAACAAAGACATACACTTACACCAAGTAACAAAGACATACACTGACACCAAGTAACAAAGACATACACTTACACCAAGTAACACAGACATACACTGACACCAAGTAACAAAGCCATACACTTACACCAAGTAACAAAGACATAGACTGACACCAAGTAACAAAGACATACACTGATACCCAGTAACACAGACACACACTTACACCAAGTAACACAGACATACACTGACACCAAGTAACAAAGACATACACTGATACCCAGTAACACAGACACACACTTACACCAAGTAACAGAGACATACAATGACACCAAGTAACAAAGGCATACACTTACACCAAGTAACAAAGACACGCACTGAAACCAAGCAACAAAGACGGACACTTACACAAAGTAACAAAGACATACACTGATACACAGTAACACAGACACACACTTACACCAAGTAACAAAGACATACACTGATACCCAGTTACACAGACACACACTTACACCAAGTAACACAGACACGCACAGACACCAAGTAACAAAGACATACACTGATACCCAGTAACACAGACACACAGTTACACCAAGTAACAAAGACATACACTGACACCAAGTA
The DNA here is from genome assembly GCF_036365525.1 of Heterodontus francisci. Classification (NCBI taxonomy): domain Eukaryota; kingdom Metazoa; phylum Chordata; class Chondrichthyes; order Heterodontiformes; family Heterodontidae; genus Heterodontus; species Heterodontus francisci. Next base: position 2,047,311 of record NW_027140677.1, read on the forward strand.
ACAAAGACATGCACTGACACCAAGTAGCAAAGACATACACTGATACCCAGTAACACAGACATACACTTACACCAAGTATCAAAGACATACACTGACACCAAGTAGCAAAGACATACACTTACACCAAGTAACAAAGACATACACTGACACCAAGTAACAAAGACATACACTTACACCAAGTAATAAAGACATACACTGACACCAAGTATCAAAGACATACACTTACACCAAGTAACACAGACATACACTGACACCAAGTAACAAAGATATACACTTACACCAAGTAACAAAGACATACACTGACACCAAGTAACAAAGACATAAACTGATACCCAGTAACACAGACACACTCTTACACCAAGTAACACCGACATACACTGACTCAAAGTAACAAAGACATACACTGATACCCAGTAACACAGACACACAATTACACAAAGTAACAAAGACAGACAATGACACCAAGTAACGAAGACATGCACTGATACCCCTTAACACAGACACACACTTAAACCAAGTAGCAGACACATACACTGAAACCAAGTAACACAGACACACACTTACACCAAGTAACATAGACAGACACTGTTACCCAGTAACACAGACACACACTAACACCAAGTCACAAAGACATACACTGACACACAGTAACAAACACAAACACTGACACCCAGTAACAAAGACACACACTGACACCAAGTAACAAAGACACACACTGACACCAAGTAACAAAGACATATACAGACAACAAGTAACAGAGACAGACACTGATACCCAGGAACACAGACACTCACTTACACCAAGTAACAAACACATACACTGATACCCAGCAACACAGACACACACTTACACATAGTAACAAAGACAGACACTGATACCCAGTAACACAGACACACCCTGACACGAAGTATCAAAGACATACACTTACACAAAGTAGTAAAGACATACACTTACACCAAGTAACAAAGACATACACTGACACCTAGTAACAAAGACACACACTGACACCAAGTAACAAAGACACACCCTGTCACCAAGAAGCAAAGACATACACTGATAACCAGTAACAGACACACACTTACACCAAGTAACACAGACATACACTGACACCAAGTAACAAAGAAATACACTTACACCAAGTAACAAAGACATGCACTGACACCAAGTAACAAAGACATACACTTACACCAAGTAACACAGACATACACTGACACCAAGTAACAAAGACACACACATACACCAATTACACAGACATACACTGACACCAGGTAACAAAGACATACACTGATACCCAGTAACACAGACACACACTTACACCAAGTAACATAGACAGACACTGTTACCCAGTAACACAGACACACACTAACACCAAGTCACAAAGACATACACTGACACACAGTAACAAACACAAACAATGACACCCAGTAACAAAGACACACACTGACACCAAGTAACAAAGACACACACTGACACCAAGTAACAAAAACATATACAGACAAAAAGTAACAGAGACAGACACTGATACCCAGGAACACTGACACACACTTACACCAAGTAACAAACACATACACTGATACCCAGCAACACAAACACACACTTACACATAGTAACAAAGACAGACACTGATACCCAGTAACACAGACATACCCTGACACCAAGTATCAAAGACATACACTTACACCAAGTAGAAAAGACATACACTTACACCAAGTAACAAAGACATACACTGACACCCAGTAACAAAGACACACACTGACACCAAGTAACAAAGACACACCCTGACACCAAGTATCAAAGACATTCACTGACACCAAGTAGAAAAGACATACACTTACACCAAGTAACAAAGACATACACTGACACCAAGTAACAAAGACATACACTGACACCCAGTAACAAAGACACACACTGACACCAAGTAACAAAGACACACCCTGACACCAAGTATCAAAGACACACCCTGACACCAAGTATCAAAGACATACACTGACACCAAGTAGAAAAGACATACACTTACACCAAGTAACAAAGACATACACTGACACCAAGAAGCAAAGACATACACTGATAACCAGTAACACAGACACACACTTACACCAAGTAACAAAGACATGCACTGACACCAAGTAACAAAGACATACACTTACACCAAGTAACACAGACATACACTGACACCAAGTAACAAAGACATACACTTACACCAAGTAACAAAGACATACACTGATACCCAGTAACACAGACACACACTTACACCAAGTAACACAGACATACAATGACTCAAAGTAACAAAGACATACACTGATACCCAGTAACACAGACACACAATTACACCAAGTAACAAACACAAACACTGACACCCAGTAACAAAGACACACACTGACACCAAGTAACAAAGACACACACTGACACCAAGTAACAAAGACATATACAGACAACAAGTAACAGAGACAGACACTGATACCCAGGAACACAGACACACAATTACACCAAGTAACAAACACATACACTGATACCCAGCAACACAGACACACACTTACACATAGTAACAAAGACAGACACTGATACCCAGTAACACAGACATACCCTGACACCAAGTATCAAAGACATACACTTACACCAAGTAGAAAAGACATACACTTACACCAAGTAACAAAGACATACACTGACACCCAGTAACAAAGACACACACTGACACCAAGTAACAAAGACACACCCTGACACCAAGAAGCAAAGACATACACTGATAACCAGTAACAGACACACACTTACACCAAGTAACACAGACATACACTGACACCAAGTAACAAAGAAATACACTTACACCAAGTAACAAAGACATGCACTGACACCAAGTAACAAAGACATACACTTACACCAAGTAACACAGACATACACTAACACCAAGTAAAAAACACACACACATACACCAATTACACAGACATACACTGACACCAAGTAACAAAGACATACACTGATACCCAGTAACACAGACACACACTTACACCAAGTAACATAGACAGACACTGTTACCCAGTAACACAGACACACACTAACACCAAGTCACAAAGACATACACTGACACACAGTAACAAACACAAACACTGACACCCAGTAACAAAGACACACACTGACACCAAGTAACAAAGACACACACTGACACCAAGTAACAAAGACATATACAGACAACAAGTAACAGAGACAGACACTGATACCCAGGAACACAGACACACACTTACACCAAGTAACAAACACATACACTGTTACCCAGCAACACAGACACACACTTACACATAGTAACAAAGACAGACACTGATACCCAGTAACACAGACATACCCTGACACCAAGTATCAAAGACATACACTGACACCAAGTAGAAAAGACATACACTTACACCAAGTAACAAAGACATACACTGACACCCAGTAACAAAGACACACACTGACACCAAGTAACAAAGACACACCCTGACACCAAGTATCAAAGACATGCACTGACACCAAGTAGAAAAGACATACACTTACACCAAGTAACAAAGACATACACTGACACCAAGTAACAAAGACATACACTGACACCAAGAAGCAAAGACATACACTGATAACCAGTAACACAGACACGCACTTACACCAAGTAACACAGACATACACTGACACCAAGTAACAAAGTAATACACTTACACCAAGTAACAAAGACATGCACTGACACCAAGTAACAAAGACATACACTTACACCAAGTAACACAGACATACACTGACACCAAGTAACAAAGACATACACTTACACCAAGTAACAAAGACATACACTGATACCCAGTAACACAGACACACACTTACACCAAGTAACACCGACATACACTGACTCAAAGTAACAAAGACATACACTGATACCCAGTAACACAGACACACAATTGCACCAAGTAATAAAGACAGACAATGACACCAAGTAACGAAGACATACACTGATACCCATTAACACAGACACACACTTGCACCAAGTAGCAGACACATACACTGACACCAAGTAACAAAGGCATACACTTACACCAAGTAACAAAGACATGCACTGACACCAAGTCACAAAGACGTACACTTACATCAAGTAACAAAGACATACACTGACACCAAGTAACAAAGACATACACTTGCACCAAGTAACACAGACATACACTGACACCAAGTAACAAAGACATACACTGATACCCAGTAACACAGACACACACTTACACCAAGTAACAGAGACATACAATGACACCAAGTAACAAAGGCATACACTTACACCAAGTAACAAAGACACGCACTGAAACCAAGCAACAAAGACGGACACTTACACAAAGTAACAAAGACATACACTGATGCCCAGTAACACAGACACACACTTACACCAAGTAACAAAGAAAGACACTGACAACAATTAGCAAAGACATACACTGATACCCAGTAACACAGACACACACTTACACTAAGTAACAAAGACATACACTGATACCCAGTTACACAGACACACACTTACACCAAGTAACACAGACACCCACAGACACCAAGTAACAAAGACATACACTGATACCCAGTAATACAGACACACAGTTACACCAAGTAACAAAGACATGCACTGACACCTAGTAACAAAGACATACACTGATACCCTGGAACACAGACACACACTTACACCAATTAACAAAGACATACACTGATACCCAGTTACACAGACACACTCATACAACAATTAACACAGACACACACTGTCACCAAGTAACAAAGACATACACTGATACCAAGTAACACAGACACACACTTACACCAAGTAACAAAGACATACACTTACACCAAGTAAAAAAGACATACACTGACATCAAGTAACAAAGACATACACTGATACCCAGTAACACAGACACACACTTACACCAAGTAACAAAGACAGACACTGATACCCAGTGACACAGACATACACTTACACCAAGTATCAAATACATACACTGACACCAAGTAGCAAAGACATACACTTACACCAAGTAACAAAGACATACACTGACACCAAGTAACAAAGACATACACTTACACCAAGTAACAAAGACACACACTGACACCAAGTAACAAAGACATACACTTACACCAAGTAACACAGGCATACACTGACACCAAGTAACAAAGCCATACACTTACACCAAGTAACACAGACATACACTGACACCAAGTAACAACGACATACACTGATACCCAGTAACACAGACACACACTTACACCAAGTAACAGAGACATACAATGACACCAAGTAACAAAGGCATACACTTACACCAAGTAACAAAGACACGCACTGAAACCAAGCAACAAAGACGGACACTTACACAAAGTAACAAAGACATACACTGATACCCAGTAACACAGACACACACTTACACCAAGTAACAAAGAAAGACACTGACAACAATTAGCAAAGACATACACTGATACCCAGTAACACAGACACACACTTACACCAAGTAACAAAGACATACACTGATACCCAGTTACACAGACACACACTTACACCAAGTAACACAGACACACACAGACACCAAGTAACAAAGACATACACTGATACCCAGTAACACAGACACACAGTTACACCAAGTAACAAAGACATACACTGACACCAAGTAACAAAGACATGCACTGACACAAGTAATAAAGACATACACTGATACCCTGTAACACAGACACACACTTACACCAATTAACAAAGACATACACTGATACCCAGTTACACAGACACACTCATACACCAAGTAACACAGACACACACTGTCACCAAGTAACAAAGACATACACTGATACCCAGAAACACAGACACACACTTACACCAAGTAACAAAGACAGACACTGATACCCAGTGACACAGACATACACTTACACCAAGTATCAAAGACATACACTGACACCAAGTAGCAAAGACATACACTTACACCAAGTAACAAAGACATACACTGACACCAAGTAACAAAGACATACACTTACACCAAGTAACAAAGACATGCACTGACACCAAGTAACAAAGACATACACTTACACCAAGTAACACAGACATACACTGACACCAAGTAACAAAGCCATACACTTACACCAAGTAACAAAGACATAGACTGACACCAAGTAACAAAGACATACACTGATACCCAGTAACACAGACACACACTTACACCAAGTAACACAGACATACACTGACACCAAGTAACAAAGACATACACTGATACCCAGTAACACAGACACACACTTACACCAAGTAACAGAGACATACAATGACACCAAGTAACAAAGGCATACACTTACACCAAGTAACAAAGACACGCACTGAAACCAAGCAACAAAGACGGACACTTACACAAAGTAACAAAGACATACACTGATACACAGTAACACAGACACACACTTACACCAAGTAACAAAGAAAGACACTGACAACAATTAGCAAAGACATACACTGATACCCAGTAACACAGACACACACTTACACCAAGTAAGAAAGACATACACTGATACCCAGTTACACAGACACACACTTACACCAAGTAACACAGACACGCACAGACACCAAGTAACAAAGACATACACTGATACCCAGTAACACAGACACACAGTTACACCAAGTAACAAAGACATACACTGACACCAAGTAACAAAGACATGCACTGACACCAAGTAGCAAAGACATACACTGATACCCAGTAACACAGACATACACTTACACCAAGTATCAAAGACATGCACTGACACCAAGTAGCAAAGACATACACTTACACCAAGTAACAAAGACACACACTGACACCAAGTAACAAAGACATACACTTACACCAAGTAATAAAGACATACACTGACACCAAGTATCAAAGTCATACACTTACACCAAGTAACACAGACATACACTGACACCAAGTAGCAAAGATATACACTTACACCAAGTAACAAAGACATACACTGACACCAAGTAACAAAGACATAAACTGATACCCAGTAACACAGACACACTCTTACACCAAGTAACACCGACATACACTGACTCAAAGTAACAAAGACATACACTGATACCCAGTAACACAGACACACAATTACACAAAGTAACAAAGACAGACAATGACACCAAGTAACGAAGACATGCACTGATACCCCTTAACACAGACACACACTTAAACCAAGTAGCAGACACATACACTGAAACCAAGTAACAAAGGCATACACTTACACCAAGTAACAAAGACATGCACTGACACCAAGTAACAAAGACGTACACTTACACCAAGTAACAAAGACATACACTGACACCAAGTAACAAAGACACACATTTACACCAAGTACACAGACATACACTGATACCCAGTAACAAAGACATACACTGATACCCAGTAACACAGACACACACTAACACCAAGTCACAAAGACATACACTGACACCCAGTAACAAAGAAACTCAAGGAAACCAAGTAACAAAGACACACACTGACACAAAGTATACAAAGACATACACTGACACCAAGTAACAAAGACATACGTTGATACCCAGTAACACAGACACACACTTACACCATGTAACAAATACATAAACAGACACCAAGTAACAAAGACACAAACTTACACCAAGTAACACAGACATACACTGACACCAAGTATCAAAGACATACAATGACACCAAGTAACAAAGACATACACTTACACCAAGTAACAAAGCCAGACACTGAGACCCAGTAACACAGACACACGCTTACAGCAAGTAACAAAGACAGACACTGAAAACCCAGTAACAGAGACACACACTTACACCAAGTCACAAAGACATACACTGACACCCAGCAACAAAGACATACACTGACACCAAGTAACACAGACATACACTGACACCAAGTAACAAAGCCATTCACTTACACCAAGTAACAAAGACATTGACTGACACCAAGTAACAAAGACATGTACAGATACCCAGTAACACAGACGGACACTGACACCAACTAACAAAGACATACACTTACACCAAGTAACAAAGACATACACAGACACCAAGTAACAAAGACATACACTGACACCAAGTAACACAGACATACACTGACACCAAGTAACAAAGCCATTCACTTACACCAAGTAACAAAGACATTGACTGACACCAAGTAACAAAGACATACACAGATACCCAGTAACAACGACACACACTTACACCAAGTAACAAATACATACACAGACACCAAGTAACAAAGACACAAACTTACAACAAGTAACACAGACATACACTGACACCAAGTATCAAAGACATACACTGACACCAAGTAACAAAGACATACACTTACACCAAGTAACAAAGCCATACACTGATACCCAGTAACACAGACACACGCTTACAGCAAGTAACAAAGACAGACACTGAAACCCAGTAACAGAGACACACACTTACACCAAGTCACAAAGACATACACTGACACCCAGCAACAAAGACATACACTGACACCCAGTGACAAAGACACACACTGACTCCCAGTTACAAAGACACACACTGACACCAAGAAACAAAGAAATCCACTGACACAAATTAACAAAGACATACACAGATACCCAGTAACACAGACATACACTTACACCAAGTAACACAGACATACACTGACACCAAGTAACAGAGACATATACTGACACCAACTTAACAGAGGCATACACTTACACCAAGTAACAAAGAAATGCACTGTAACCAAGTAACAAAGACGTACACTTACACCAAGTAACAAAGACATACACTGATACCCAGTAACATAGACACACACTTACACCAAGTAACAAAGAAATACACTGACAACAATTAGCAAAGACATACACTGATACCCAGTGACACAGACACACACGTACACCAAGTAACAAAGACATACACTGATACCCAGTTACACAGAGACACACTTACACCAAGCAAGACACACACACACAGACACCAAGTAACAAAGACATACACTTATACCCAGTAACACAGACACACACATACAACAAGTAACAAAGACATACACTGACACCAAGAAACAAAGACATACACTTGCACCAAGTAAAAAAGACATACACTGACACCAAGTAACAAAGACATACACTGATACCCAGTAACACAGACATACACTTACACCAAGTATCAAAGACATACACTGACACCAAGTAGCAAAGACATACACTTACACCAAGTAACAAAGACATACACTGACACCATGTAACAAAGACATACACTTACACCAAGTAACAAAGACATACACTGACACCAAGTAACAAAGACATACACTTACACCAAGTCACACAGACATACACTGACACCAAGTAACAAAGATATACACTTACACCAAGTAACACCGACGGACACTGACTCAAAGTAACAAAGACATACACTGATACCCAGTAACACAGACATACAATTACACAAAGTAACAAAGACAGACAATGACACCAAGTAACGAAGACATGCACTGATACCCCTTAACACAGACACACACTTACACCAAGTAGCAGACACATACACTGAAACCAAGTAACAAAGGCTTACACTTACACCAAGTAACAAAGACATGCACTGACACCAAGTAACAAAGACGTACACTTACACCAAGTAACAAAGACATGCACTGACACCAAGTAACAAAGACGTACAATTACACCAAGTAACAAAGACATACACTGACACCAAGTAACAAAGACATACACTTACACCAAGTAACACAGACATACACTGACACCAAGTAACAAAGACACACACTTACACCAAGTACACAGACATACACTGACAGCAAGTAACAAAGACATACACTGACAGCAAGTAACACAGGCACACACTTACACCAAGTGACAAAGACAGACACTGATACCCAGTAACAAAGACATACACTGATACCCAGTAACACAGACATACACCAACACCATTTCACAAAGACATACACTGACACCCAGTAACAAAGAAACACAAGGACACCAAGTAACAAAGACAGACACTGACACAAAGTCTACAAAGACATACACACACACCAAGTAACAAAGACATACACTGATACCCAGTAACACAGACACACACTTACACCAAGTAACAAATACATACACAGACACCAAGTAACAAAGACACTAACTTACACCAAGTAACACAGACATACACTGACAACAAGTAGCAAAGACGTACACTTACACCAAGTAACAAAGACATACACTGACACCAAGTAACAAAGACATACACTTACACCAAGTAACAAAGACATGCACTGACACCAAGTAATAAAGACATACACTTACACCAAGTCACACAGACATACACTGACACCAAGTAACAAAGATATACACTTACACCAAGTAACAAAGACATACACTGACACCAAGTAACAAAGACATACACTGATACCCAGTAACACAGACACACTCTTACACCAAGTAACACCGACATACACTGACTCAAAGTAACAAAGACATACACTGATACCCAGTAACACAGACACACAATTACACAAAGTAACAAAGACATACACTGATACCCCGTAACACAGACACACTCTTCCAACAAGTAACACCGACATACACTGACTCAAAGTAACAAAGACATACACTGACACCAAGTAACAAAGACATACACTTACACCAAGTAACACAGACATACACTGACACCAAGTCACAAAGACACACACTTACACCAAGTACACAGACATACACTGACAGCAAGTAACAAAGACATACACTGACAGCAAGTAACACAGGCACACACTTATACCAAGTAACAAAGACAGACACTGATACCCAGTAACAAAGACATACACTGATACCCAGTAACACAGACACACACTAACTCCATTTCACAAAGACATACACTGACACCCAGTAACAAAGAAACACAAGGACAACAAGTAGCAAAGACACACACTGACACAAAGTATACAAAGAGATTCACAGGCACCAAGTAACAAAGACATACACTGATACCCAGTAACACAGACACACACTTACACCAAGTAACAAATACATACCCAGACACCAAGTAACAAAGACACAAACTTACACCAAGTAACACAGACATACACTGACACCAAGTATCAAAGACATACACTGCCAGCAAGTAACAAAGACATACACTTACACCAAGTAACAAAGCCATACACTGATACCCAGTAACACAGACACACGCTTCCACCAAGAAACAAAGACAGACACTGAAACCCAGTAACAGAGACACACACTTACACCAAGTCACAAAGACATGCACTGACACCCAGCAACAAAGACATAAACTGACACCCAGTGACAAAGACACACACTGACACCAAGTAACAAAGATATACACTTACACCAAGTAACAAAGACATACACTGACACCAAGTAACAAATACATACACTTAAACCAAGTAACACAGACATACACTGACACCAAGTAACAAAACCATACACTTACACCAAGTAACAAAGACATACACTGACAACAAGTAACAAAGACATACACTGACACCCAGTAACACAGACACACACTTACACCAAGTAACACAGACAAACACTGAAACCAAGTAACAAAGACGTACACTTACACCAAGTAACAAAGACATACACTGATACCCAGTAACACAGACACACACTTACACCAAGTAACAAAGAAATACACTGACAACAATTATCAAAGACATACACTGATACCCAGTTACACAGACACACACTTACACCAAGTAACACAGACACACACAGACACCAAGTAACAAAGACATACACTGATACCCAGTAACACAGACGGACACTTACACCAAGTAACAAACACATACACTGACACCAACTAACAAAGACATACACTTGCACCAAGTAAAAAAGACATACACTGACACCAAGTAACAAAGACAGACACTGATACCCAGTAACACAGACATACACTGACACCAAGTAGCAAAGACATACACTTGCACCAAGTAACAAAGACATACACTGACACCAAGTATTAAAGACATACACTTACACCAAGTAACAAAGACATACACTGACACCAAGTAACAAAGACATACACTTACACCAAGTAACACAGACATACACTGACACCAAGTAACAAAGATATACACTTACACCAAGTAACAAAGACATTCACTGTCACCAAGTAACAAAGACATACACTGATACCCAGTAACACAGACACACTCTTACAACAAGTAACACCGACATACACTGACTCAACGTAACAAAGACATACACTGATACCCAGTAACACAGACACACAATTACACAAAGTAACAAAGTCAGACGATGACACCAAGTAACGAAGACATGCACTGATACCCATTAACACAGACACACACTTAAACCAAGTAGCAGACACATACACTGACACCAAGTAACAAAGGCCTACACTTACACCAAGTAACAAAGACATACACTGACACCAAGTAACAAAGACATACACTTACACCAAGTAACAAAGACATACACTGACACCAAGTATCAAAGACATACACTTACACCAAGTAACACAGACATACACTGACACCAAATAACAAAGATATACACTTACACCAAGTAACAAAGACATACACTGACACCAAGTAACAAAGACATAAACTGATACCCAGTAACACAGACACACACTTACACCAAGTAACACCGACATACACTGACTCAAAGTAACAAAGACATACACTGATACCCAGTAACACAGACACACAATTACACAAAGTAACAAAGACAGACAATGACACCTAGTAACGAAGACATGCACTGATACCCCTTAACACAGACACACACTTAAACCAAGTAGCAGACACATACACTGAAACCAAGTAACAAAGACATACACTGATACCCAGTAACGCAGACACACACTAACACCAAGTCACAAAGACATACACTGACTCCCAGTAACAAAGAAACACAAGGACACCAAGTAACAAAGACACACACTGACACAAAGTATACAAAGACATACACAGACACCAAGTAACAAAGACATACCTTGATACCCAGTAACACAGACACACACTTACACCAAGTAACAAATACATACACAGACACCAAGTAACAAAGACACAAACTTACACCAAGTAACACAGTCATACACTGACACCCAGTAACACAGACACACGCTTCCAGCAAGTAACAAAGACAGACACAGAAACCCAGTAACAGAGACACACACTCACACCAAGTCACAAAGACATACGCTGACACCCAGCAACAAAGACATACACTGACACCCAGTGACAAAGACACACACTGACACCCATTACAAAGACACACACTGACACCAAGTAACAAAGACACACACTGACATAAAGTAACAAAGACATCCACTGGCACAAAGTAACAAAGACATACACTGATACCCAGTAACACAGACACACACTGACACCAACTAACAAAGACATACACTTACACCAAGTAACAAAGACATACACTGACACCAAGTAACAAAGACATACACTTACACCAAGTAACACAGACATACACTGACACCAAGTAACAAAGCCATACACTTACACCAAGTAACAAAGACATTGACTGACACCAAGTAGCAAAGACATACACAGATACCCAGTAACACAGACACACACTTACACCAAGTAACACAGACATACACTGACACCAAGTAACAAAGACATACATTGATACCCAGTAACACAGACACACACTTGCACCAAGTAACAAATACATACACAGACACCAAGTAACAAAGACACAAACTTACACCAAGTAACGAAGCCATACACTGATACCCAGTAACACAGACACACGTTGACAGCAAGTAACAAAGACAGACACTGAAACCCAGTAACAGAGACACACACTTACACCAAGTCACAAAGACATACACTGACACCCAGCAACAAAGACATACACTGACACCCAGTGACAAAGAAACACACTGACACCCAGTTACAAAGACACACACTGACACCAAGTAACAAAGACACACACTGACATAAAGTAACAAAGACATCCACTGACACAAACTAACAAAGACATACACTGATACCCAGTAACACAGACACACACTGACACCAGCTAACAAAGACATACACTTGCACCAAGTAACAAAGACATACACTGACACCAAGTAACAAAGACATACACTTACACCAAGTAACACAGACATGCACTGACACCAAGTAACAAAGCCATACACTTACACCAAGTAACAAAGACATTGACTGACACCAAGTAACAAAGACATACACAGATACCCAGTAACACAGACACACACTTCCACCAAGTAACACAGACATACACTGACACCAAGTAACAAAGACATACACTGATACCCAGTAACAAAGGCATACACTTACACCAAGTAACAAAGACATGCACTGAAACCAAGTAACAAAGACGTACACTTACACCAATTAACAAAGACATACACTGATACCCAGTAACATGGACGCACACTTACACCAAGTAACAAAGAAATACACTGACAACAATTAGCAAAGACATACACTGATACCCAGTAACACAGACACTCACGTACACCAAGTAACAAAGACATACACTGATACCCAGTTACACAGACACACACTTACACCAAGTAACACAGACACACACAGACACCAAGTAACAAAGACATACACTGATACCCAGTAACACAGACACACACTTACACCAAGTAACAAAGACATACACTTGCACCAAGTAAAAAAGACATACACTGACACCAAGTAACAAATACATACACTGATACCCAGTAACACAGACATACACTTACACCAAGTATCAAAGACATACACTGACACCAAGTAGCAAAGACATACACTTACACCAAGTAACAAAGACATACACTGACACCAAGTAACAAAGACATACACTTACACCAAGTAACAAAGACATACTTTGACACCAAGTAACAAAGACATACACTTACACCAAGTCACACAGACATACTCTGACACCAAGTAACAAAGACATACACTGACACCAAGTAACAAAGACATACACTGATACCCAGTTACACAGACACACTCTTACACCAAGTAACACCGACATACACTGACTCAAAGTAACAAAGACATGCACTGATACCCAGTAACACAGACACACAATTACACAAAGTAACAAAGAAAAACAATGACACCAAGTAACGAAGACATGCACTGATACCCATTAACACAGACACACACTTAAACAAAGTAGCAGACACATACACTGACACCAAGTAACAGGGGCTACACTTACACCAAGTAACAAAGACATGCACTGACACCAAGTAACAAAGACGTACAATTACACCAAGTAACAAAGACATACACTGACACCAAGTAACAAAGACATACACTTACACCAAGTAACAAAGACATACACTGACACCAAGTAACAAAGACATACACTTACACCAAGTAACACAGACATACACTGACACCAAGTAACAAAGCCATACACTTACACCAAGTAACAAAGACATAGACTGACACCAAGTAACCAAGACATACACTGATACCCAGTAACACAGACACACACTTACACCAAGTAACACAGACATACACTGACACCAAGTAACAAAGACATACACTGATACCCAGTAACACAGACACACACTTACACCAAGTAACAGAGACATACAATGACACCAAGTAACAAAGACATACACTTACACCAAGTAACACAGACATACACTGACACCAAGTAACAAAGCCATACACTTACACCAAGTAACAAAGACATAGACTGACACCAAGTAACCAAGACATACACTGATACCCAGTAACACAGACACACACTTACACCAAGTAACACAGACATACACTGACACCAAGTAACAAAGACATACACTGATACCCAGTAACAAAGACACTCACGTACACCAAGTAACAACGACATACACTGATACCCAGTTACACAGACACACACTTACACCAAGTAACACAGACACACACAGACACCAAGTAACAGAGACATACACTGATACCCAGTAACACAGACATACACTTACACCAAGTATCAAAGACATACACTGACACCAAGTAGCAAAGACATACACTTACACCAAGTAACAAAGACATACACTGACACCAAGTAACAAAGACATACACTTACACCAAGTAACAAAGACATACTTTGACACCAAGTAACAAAGACATACACTTACACCAAGTCACACAGACATACTCTGACACCAAGTAACAAAGATATACACTTACACCAAGTAACAAAGACATACACTGACACCAAGTAACAAAGACATACACTGATACACAGTTACACAGACACACTCTTACACCAAGTAACACCGACATACACTGACTCAAAGTAACAAAGACATGCACTGATACCCAGTAACACAGACACACAATTTCACAAAGTAACAAAGAAAAACAATGACACCAAGTAACGAAGACATGCACTGATACCCATTAACACAGACACACACTTAAACAAAGTAGCAGACACATACACTGACACCAAGTAACAGGGGCTACACTTACACCAAGTAACAAAGACATGCACTGACACCAAGTAACAAAGACGTACAATTACACCAAGTAACAAAGACATACACTGACACCAAGTAACAAAGACATACACTTACACCAAGTAACAAAGACATACACTGACACCAAGTAACAAAGACATACACTTACACCAAGTAACACAGACATACACTGACACCAAGTAACAAAGCCATACACTTACACCAAGTAACAAAGACATAGACTGACACCAAGTAACCAAGACATACACTGATACCCAGTAACACAGACACACACTTACACCAAGTAACACAGACATACACTGACACCAAGTAACAAAGACATACACTGATACCCAGTAACACAGACACACACTTACACCAAGTAACAGAGACATACAATGACACCAAGTAACAAAGGCATACACTTACACCAAGTAACAAAGACACGCACTGAAACCAAGCAACAAAGACGTACACTTACACAAAGTAACAAAGACATACTCTGATACCCAGTAACACAGACACACACTTACACCAAGTAACAAAGAAAGACACTGACAACATTTAGCAAAGACATACACTGATACCCAGTAACACAGACACACACTTACACCAAGTAACAAAGACATACACTGATACCCAGTTACACAGACACACACTTACACCAAGTAACACAGACACACACAGAAACCAAGTAACAAAGACATACACTGATACCCAGTAACACAGACACACAGTTACACCAAGTAACAAAGACATACACTGACACCAAGTAACAAAGACATGCACTGACACCAAGTAACAAAGACATACACTGATACCCAGTAACACAGACATACACTTACACCAAGTATCAAAGACATACACTGACACCATGTAGCAAAGACATACACTTACACCAAGTAACAAAGACATACACTGACACCAAGTAACAAAGACATACACTTACACCAAGTAATAAAGACATACACTGACACCAAGTATCAAAGACATACACTTACACCAAGTAACACAGACATGCACTGACACCAAGTAACAAAGATATACACTTACACCAAGTAACAAAGACATACACTGACTCCAAGTAACAAAGACATAAACTGATACCCAGTAACACAGACACACTCTTACACCAAGTAACACCGACATACACTGACACCAAGTAACAAAGACATACACTTACACCAAGTAATAAAGACATACACTGACACCAAGTATCAAAGACATACACTTACACCAAGTAACACAGACATACACTGACACCAAGTAACAAAGATATACACTTACACCAAGTAACAAAGACATACACTGACACCAAGTAACAAAGACATACACTGATACCCAGTAACACAGACACACAATTACACAAAGTAACAAAGACAGACAATGACACCAAGTAACGAAGACATGCACTGATACCCCTTAACACAGACACACACTTAAACCAAGTAGCAGACACATACACTGAAACCAAGTAACAAAGGCATACACTTACACCAAGTAACAAAGACATACACTGAAACCAAGTAACAAAGACACACACTTACACCAAGTACACAGACATACACTGATACCCAGTAACAAAGACATACACTGATACCCAGTAACACAGACACACACTAACACCAAGTCACAAAGACATACACTGACACCCAGTAACAAAGAAACACAAGGAAACCAAGTAACAAAGACACACACTGACACAAAGTATACAAAAACATACACAGACACCAAGTAACAAAGACATACCTTGATACCCAGTAACACAGACACACACTTACACCAAGTAACAAATACATAAACAGACACCAAGCAACAAAGACACAAAATTACACCAAGTAACACAGACATACACTGACACCAAGTATCAAAGACATACACTGACACCAAGTAACAAAGACATACACTTACCCCAAGTAACAAAGACATACACTTACACCAAGTCACACAGACATACTCTGACACCAAGTAACAAAGATATACACTTACACCAAGTAACAAAGACATACACTGACACCAAGTAACAAAGACATACACTGATACCCAGTAACACAGACACACTCTTACACCAAGTAACACCGACATACACTGACTCAAAGTAACAAAGACATGCACTGATACCCAATAACACAGGCACACAATTACACAAAGTAACAAAGAAAAACAATGACACCAAGTAACGAAGACATGCACTGATACCCATTAACACAGACACACACTTAAACAAAGTAGCAGACACATACACTGACACCAAGAAACAAGGGCTACACTTACACCATGTAACAAAGACATGCACTGACACCAAGTAACAAAGACGTACAATTACACCAAGTAACAAAGACATACACTGACACCAAGTAACAAAGACATACATTTACACCAAGTAACAAAGACATACACTGACACCAAGTAACAAATACATACATTTACACCAAGTAACACAGACATACACTGACACCAAGTAACAAAGCCATACACTTACACCAAGTAACACAGACACACACTTACACCAAGTAACACAGACATACACTGACACCAAGTAACAAAGACATACACTGATACCCAGTAACACAGACACACACTTACACCAAGTAACAGAGACATACAATGACACCAAGTAACAAAGGCATACACTTACACCAAGTAACAAAGACACGCACTGAAACCAAGCAACAAAGACGTACAGTTACACAAAGTAACAAAGACATACTCTGATACCCAGTAACACAGACACACACTTACACCAAGTAACACAGACATACACTGACACCAAGTAACAAAGACATACACTGATACCCAGTAACACAGACACACACTTACACCAAGTAACAGAGACATACAATGACACCAAGTAACAAAGGCATACACTTACACCAAGTAACAAAGACACGCACTGAAACCAAGCAACAAAGACGTACAGTTACACAAAGTAACAAAGACATACTCTGATACCCAATAACACAGACACACACTTACACCAAGTAACAAAGAAAGACACTGACAACAATTAGCAAAGACATACACTGATACCCAGTAACACAGACACACACTTACACCAAGTAACAAAGACATACACTGATACCCAGTTACACAGACACACACTTACACCAAGTAACACAGACACACACAGACACCAAGTAACAAAGACATACACTGATACCAGTAACACAGACACACAGTTACACGAAGTAACAAAGACATACACTGACACCAAGTAACAAAGATATGCACTGACACCAAGTAACAAAGACATACACTGATACCCAGTAACACAGACATACACTTACACCAAGTATCAAAGACATACACTGACACCAAGTAGCAAAGACATACACTTACACCAAGTATCAAAGACATACACTGACACCAAGTAACAAAGACATACACTTACACCAAGTAATAAAGACATACACTGACACCAAGTATCAAAGACATACACTTACACCAAGTAACACAGACATACACTAACACCAAGTAACAAAGATATACACTTACACCAAGTAACAAAGACATACACTGACACCAAGTAACAAAGACATAAACTGATACCCAGTAACACAGACACACTCTTACACCAAGTAACACCGACATACACTGACACCAAGTAACAAAGACATACACTTACACCAAGTAATAAAGACATACACTGACACCAAGTATCAAAGACATACACTTACACCAAGTAACACAGACATACACTGACACCAAGTAACAAAGATATACACTTACACCAAGTAACAAAGACATACACTGACACCAAGTAACAAAGACATACACTGATACCCAGTAACACAGACACACAATTACACAAAGTAACAAAGACAGACAATGACACCAAGTAACGAAGACATGCACTGAGACCCCTTAACACAGACACACACTTAAACCAAGTAGCAGACACATACACTGAAACCAAGTAACAAAGGCATACACTTACACCAAGTAACAAAGACATACACTGACACCAAGTCACAAAGACACACACTTACACCAAGTACACAGACATACACTGATACCCAGTAACAAAGACATACACTGATACCCAGTAACACAGATACACACTAACACCAAGTCACCAAGACATACACTGACACCCAGTAACAAAGAAACACAAGGAAACCAAGTAACAAAGACACACACTGACACAAATATACAAAGACATACACAGACACCAAGTAACAAAGACATACCTTGATACCCAGTAACACAGACACACACTTACACCAAGTAACAAATACACAAAATTACACCAAGTAACACAGACATACACTGACACCAAGTATCAAAGACATACACTGACACCAAGTAACAAAGACATACACTTACACCAAGTAACAAAGCCATACACTGATACCCAGTAACACAGACACACGCTTACAGCAAGGAACAAAGACAGACACTGAAACCAAGTAACAGAGACACACACTTACACCAAGTCACAAAGACATACACTGACACCCAGCAACAAAGACATACACTGACACCAAGTAACACAGACATACACTGACACCAAGTAACAAAGCCATTCACTTACACCAAGTAACAAAGACATTGACTGACACCAAGTAACAAAGACATACACTGACACCAAGTAACAAAGACATACACTGACACCAAGTAACACAGACATACACTGACACCAAGTAACAAAGCCATTCACTTACACCAAGTAACAAAGACATTGACTGACACCAAGTAACAAAGACACAAACTTACAACAAGTAACACAGACATACACTGACACCAAGTATCAAAGACATACACTGACACCAAGTAACAAAGACATACACTTACACCAAGTAACAAAGCCATACACTGATACCCAGTAACACAGACACACACTTACACCAAGTCACAAAGACATACACTGACACCCAGCAACAAAGACATACACTGACACCCAGTGACAAAGACACACACTGACTCCCAGTTACAAAGACACATACTGACACCAAGTAACAAAGACACACACTGACATAAAGTAACAAAGACATCCACTGACACAAATTAACAAAGACATACATAGATACCCAGTAAAACAGACACACACTTACACCAAGTAACACAGACATACACTGACACCAAGTAACAAAGACATACACTGATACCCAGTAACACAGACACACACTTACACCAAGTAACAGAGACATACTCTGACACCAAGTAACAAAGGCATACACTTACACCAAGTAACAAAGACATGCACTGAAACCAAGTAACAAAGACGTACACTTACACCAAGTAACAAAGACATACACTGATACCCAGTAACATAGACACACACTTACACCAAGTAACAAAGAAATACACTGACAACAATTAGCAAATACATACACTGATACCCAGTAAAACAGACACACACGTACACCAAGTAACAAAGACATACACTGATACCCAGTTACACAGAGACACACTTACACCAAGCAACACACACACACACAGACACCAAGTAACAAAGACATACACTGATACCCAGTAACACAGACACACACTTACACCAAGTAACAAAGACATACACTGACACCAAGTAACAAAGACATACACTTGCACCAAGTAAAAAAGACATACACTGACACCAAGTAACAAAGACATACACTGATACCCAGTAACACAGACATACACTTACACCAAGTATCAAAGACATACACTGACACCAAGTAGCAAAGACATACACTTACACCAAGTAACAAAGACATAGACTGACACCATGTAACAAAGACATACACTTACACCAAGTAACAAAGACATACACTGACACCAAGTAACAAAGACATACACTTACACCAAGTCACACAGACGTACACTGACACCAAGTAACAAAGATATACACTTACACCAAGTAACAAAGACATACACTGACACCAAGTAACAAAGACATACACTGATACCCAGTAACACAGACACTCTCTTACACCAAGTAACACCGACGGACACTGACTCAAAGTAACAAAGACATACACTGATACCCAGTAACACAGACATACAATTACACAAAGTAACAAAGACAGATAATGACACCAAGTAACGAAGACATGCACTGATACCCATTAACACAGACACACACTTAAACAAAGTAAATGACACAAACACTGACACCAAGTAACAAAGGCCTACACTTACACCAAGTAACAAAGACATGCACTGACACCAAGTAGCAAAGACATACACTTGCACCAAGTAACACAGACATACACTGACACCAAGTAACAAAGACACACACTTACACCAAGTACACAGACATACACTGACAGCAAGTAACAAAGACATACACTGACAGCAAGTAACACAGGCACACACTTACACCAAGTAACAAAGACAGACACTGATACCCAGTAACAAAGACATACACTGATACCCAGTAACACAGACATACACTAACACCATTTCACAAAGACATACACTGACACCCAGTAACAAAGAAACACAAGGACACCAAGTAACAAAGACACACACTGACACAAAGTCTACAAAGACATACACAGACACCAAGTAACAAAGACATACACTGATATCCAGTAACACAGTCACACACTTACACCAAGTAACAAAAACATACACAGACACCAAGTAACAAAGACACAAACTTACACCAAGTAACACAGACATACACTGACACCAAGTAGCAAAGACGTACACTTACACCAAGTAACAAAGACATACACTGACACCAAGTAACAAAGACATACACTTACACCAAGTAACAAAGGCATGCACTGGACACCAAGTAACAAAGACATACACTTACACCAAGTCACACAGACATACACTGACACCAAGTAACAATGATATACACTTACACCAAGTAACAAAGACATACACTGACACCAAGTAACAAAGACATACACTGATACCCAGTAACACAGACACACTCTTACACCAAGTAACACCGACATACACTGACTCAAAGTAACAAAGACATACACTGATACCCAGTAACACAGACACACAATTACACAAAGTAACAAAGACATACACTGATACCCAGTAACACAGACACACTCTTACACCAAGTAACACCGACATACACTGACTCAAAGTAACAAAGACATACACTGACACCAAGTAACAAAGACATGCACTTACACCAAGTAACACAGACATACACTGACACCAAGTAACAAAGACACACACTTACACCAAGTACACAGACATACACTGACAGCAAGTAACAAAGACATACACTGACACCAAGTAGCAAAGACACACACTGACACAAAGTATACAAAGACATACACAGACACCAAGTAACAAAGACATACACTAATACCCAGTAACACAGACACACACTTACACCAAGTAACAAATACATACCCAGACACCAAGTAACAAAGACACAAACTTACACCAAGTAACACAGACATACACTGACACCAAGTATCAAAGACATACACTGCCAGCAAGTAACAAAGACATACACTTACACCAAGTAACAAAGCCATACACTGATACCCAGTAACACAGACACACGCTTACACCAAGTAACACAGACATACACTGACACCAGCTAACAAAGACATACACTTACACCAAGTAACTAAGACATACACTGACACCAAGTAACAAAGACATACACTTACACCAAGTAACACAGACATACACTGACACCAAGTAACAAAGCCATACACTTACACCAAGTAACAAAGACATTGACTGACACCAAGTAACAAAGTCATACACAGATACCCAGTAACACAGACACACACTTACACCAAGTAACACAGACATACACTGACACCAAGTAACAAAGACATACACTGATACCCAGTAACAAAGGCATACACTTACACCAAGTAACAAAGACATGCACTGAAACCAAGGAACAAAGACGTACACTTACACCAATTAACAAAGACATACACTGATACCCAGTAACATAGACGCACACTTACAGCAAGTAACAAAGAAATACACTGACAACAATTAGCAAAGACATACACTGATACCCAGTAACACAGACACACACGTACACCAAGTAACAAAGACATACAATGATACCCAGTTACACTGACACACACTTACACCAAGTAACACAGACACACACAGACACCAAGTAACAAAGACATACACTGATACCCAGTAACACAGACACACACTTACACCAAGTAACAAAGACATACACTGACACCAAGTAACAAAGACATACACTTGCACCAAGTAAAAAAGGCATACATTGACACCAAGTAACAAAGGCATACACTGATACCCAGTAACACTGAAATACACTTACACCAAGTATCAAAGACATACACTGACACCAAGTAGCAAAGACATACACTTACACCAAGTAACAAAGACATACACTGACACCAAGTAACAAAGACATACACTTACACCAAGTCACACAGACATTCTCTGACACCAAGTAACAAAGATATACACTTACACCAAGTAACAAAGACATACACTGACACCAAGTAACAAAGACATACACTGATACCCAGTAACACAGATACACTCTTACACCAAGTAACACCGACATACACTGACTCAAAGTAACAAAGACATACACTGATACCCAGTAACACAGACACACAATTACACAAAGTAACAAAGACAGACAATGACACCAAGGAACAAAGACATGCACTGATACCCATTAACACAGACACACACTTAAACAAAGTAGCAGACACATACACTGACACCAAGTAACAAGGGCGACACTTACACCAAGTAACAAAGACATGCACTGACACCAAGTAACAAAGACGTACAATTACACCAAGTAACAAAGACATACACTGACACCAAGTAACAAAGACATACACTTACAACAAGTAACACAGACATACACTGACACCAAGTAACAAAGCCATACACTTACACCAAGTAACAAAGACATTGACTGACACCAAGTAACAAAGTCATACACAGATACCCAGTAACACAGACACACACTTACACCAAGTAACACAGACATACACTGACACCAAGTAACAAAGACATACACTGATACCCAGTAACAAAGGCATACACTTACACCAAGTAACAAAGACATGCACTGAAACCAAGGAACAAAGACGTACACTTACACCAATTAACAAAGACATACACTGATACCCAGTAACATAGACGCACACTTACAGCAAGTAACAAAGAAATACACTGACAACAATTAGCAAAGACATACACTGATACCCAGTAACACAGACACACACGTACACCAAGTAACAAAGACATACAATGATACCCAGTTACACAGACACACACTTACACCAAGTAACACAGACACACACAGACACCAAGTAACAAAGACATACACTGATACCCAGTAACACAGACACACACTTACACCAAGTAACAAAGACATACACTGACACCAAGTAACAAAGACATACACTTGCACCAAGTAAAAAAGGCATACATTGACACCAAGTAACAAAGGCATACACTGATACCCAGTAACACAGACATACACTTACACCAAGTATCAAAGACATACACTGACACCAAGTAGCAAAGACATACACTTACACCAAGTAACAAAGACATACACTGACACCAAGTGACAAAGACATACACTTACACCAAGTAACAAAGACATACTTTGACACCAAGTAACAAAGACATACACTTACACCAAGTCACACAGACGTACTCTGACACCAAGTAACAAAGATATACACTTACACCAAGTAACAAAGACATACACTGACACCAAGTAACAAAGACATACACTGATACCCAGTAACACAGATACACTCTTACACCAAGTAACACCGACATACACTGACTCAAAGTAACAAAGACATACACTGATACCCAGTAACACAGACACACAATTACACAAAGTAACAAAGACAGACAATGACACCAAGGAACGAAGACATGCACTGATACCCATTAACACAGACACACACTTAAACAAAGTAGCAGACACATACACTGACACCAAGTAACAAGGGCGACACTTACACCAAGTAACAAAGACATGCACTGACACCAAGTAACAAAGACGTACAATTACACCAAGTAACAAAGACATACACTGACACCAAGTAACAAAGACATACACTTACACCAAGTAACACAGACATACACTGACACCAAGTAACAAAGACACACACTTACACCAAGTACACAGACATACACTGACAGCAAGTAACAAAGACATACACTGACAGCAAGTAACACAGGCACACACTTACACCAAGTAACAAAGACAGACACTGATACCCAGTAACAAAGACATACACTGATACCCAGTAACACACACACTAACACCATTTCACAAAGACGTACACTGAAACCCAGTCACAAAGAAACACAAGGACACCAAGTAACAAAGACACACACTGACACAAAGTATACAAAGACATACACAGACACCAAGTAACAAAGACATACACTGATACCCATTAACACAGACATACACTGACACCAAGTAACAAAGCCATACACTTACACCAAGTAACAAAGACATAGACTGACACCAAGTAACAAAGACATACACTGATACCCAGTAACACAGACACACACTTACACCAAGTAACACAGACATACACTGAAACCAAGTAACAAAGACATACACTGATACCCAGTAACACAGACACACACTTACACCAAGTAACAGAGACATACACTGACACCAAGTAACAAAGGCCAACACTTACACCAAGTAAAAAGGACATGCACTGAAACCAAGTAACAAAGACGTACACTTACACAAAGTAACAAAGACATACACTGATACCCAGTAACACAGACACACACTTACACCAAGTAACAAAGAAATACACTGACAACAATTAGCAAAGACATACACTGATACCCAGTTACACAGACACACACTTACACCAAGTAACACAGACACACACAGACACCAAGTAACAAAGACATACACTGACAGCAAGTAACACAGGTACACACTTATACCAAGTAACAAAGACAGACACTGATACCCAGTAACAAAGACATACACTGATACCCAGTAACACAGACACAAACTAACACCATTTCACAAAGACATACACTGACACCAAGTAACAAAGAAACACAAGGACACCAAGTAACAAAGACACACACTGACACAAAGTATACAAAGACATACACAGACACCAAGTAACAAAGACATACACTGATACCCAGTAACATAGACACACACTTACACCAAGTAACAAATACATACACAGACACCAAGTAACAAAGACACAAACTTACACCAAGTAACACAGACATACACTGACACCAAGTATCAAAGACATACACTGACACCAAGTAACAAAGACATACACTTACACCAAGTAACAAAGACATACACTTACACCAAGTAACAAAGCCATACACTGATACCCAGTAACACAGACACACGCTTACACCAAGTAACAAAGACAGACACTGAAACCCGGTAACAGAGACACACACTTACTCCAAGTCACAAAGACATGCACTGACACCCAGCAACAAAGACATACACTGACACCCAGTGACAAAGACACACACTGACACCAAGTAACAAAGACATACACTTACACCAAGTAACAAAGACATACACTGAAACCAAGTAACAAAGACATACACTGTTACCCAGTAGCACAGACACACACTTACACCAAGTAACAGAGACATACACTGACACCAAGTAACAAAGGCCAACACTTACACCAAGTAACAAAGACATGCACTGAAACCAAGTAACAAAGACGTACACTTACTCCAAGTAACAAAGACATACACTGATACCCAGTCACACAGACACACACTTACACAAAGTAACAAAGAAATACACTGACAACAATTAGCAAAGTCATACACTGATACCCAGTTACACAGACACACACTTACACCAAGTAACACAGACACACACAGACACCAAGTAACAAAGACATACACTGACAGCAAGTAACACAGGCACACACTTACACCAAGTAACAAAGACAGACACTGATACCCAGTAACAAAGACATACACTGATACCCAGTAACACAGACACACACTAACACCATTTCACAAAGACATACACTGACACCCAGTAACAAAGAAACACAGGCACACCAAGTAACAAAGACACACACTGACACAAAGTATACAAAGACATACACAGACACCAAGTAACAAAGACATACACTGATACCCAGTAACACAGACACACACTTACACCAAGTAACAAATACATACACAGACTCCAAGTAACAAAGACACAAACTTACACCAAGTAACACAGACATACACTGACACCAAGTATCAAAGACATACACTGCCAGCAAGTAACAAAGACATACACTTACACCAAGTAACAAAGCCATACACTGATACCCAGTAACACAGACACACGCTTACACCAAGTAACGAAGACAGACACTGAAACCCAGTAACAGAGACACACACTTACACCAAGTCACAAAGACATGCACTGACACCCAGCAACAAAGACATACACTGACACCGAGTGACAAAGACACACACTGACACCAAGTATTTTGACATACACTTACACCAAGTAACAAAGACATACACTGACACCAAGTAACAAAGACATACACTTAAACCAAGTAACACAGACATACACTGACACCAAGTAACAAAGCCATACACTTGCACCAAGTAACAAAGGCATAGACTGACACCAAGTAACAAAGACATACACTGATACCCAGTAACACAGACACACACTTACACCAAGTAACACAGACATACACTGAAACCAAGTAACAAAGACATACACTGATACCCAGTAACACAGACACACACTTACACCAAGTAACAGAGACATACACTGACACCAAGTAACAAAGGCCAACACATACACCAAGTAACAGAGACATGCACTGAAACCAAGTAACAAAGACGTACACTTACACCAAGTAACAAAGACATACACTGATACCCAGTGACACAGACACACACTTACACCAAGTAACAAAGAAATACACTGACAACAATTAGCAAAGACATACACTGATACCCAGTAACACAGACACACACTTACACCAAGTAACACAGACACACACAGACACCAAGTAACAAAGACATACACTGATACCCAGTAACACCGACACACACTTACACCAAGTAACAAAGACATACACTGACACCAAGTAACAAAGACATACACTTGCACCAAGTAAAAAAGACATACACTACACCAAGTAACAAAGACAGACACTGATACCCAGTAACACAGACATACACTTACACCAAGTATCAAAGACATACACTGACACCAAGTAGCAAAGACATACACTTACACCAAGTAACAAAGACATACACTGACACCAAGTAACAATGACATACACTTGCACCAAGTAACAAAGACATACAGTGACACCAAGTAACAAAGACATACACTTACACCAAGTAACACAGACATACACTGAAACCAAGTAACAAAGATATACACTGACACCAAGTAACAAAGACATACACTGATACCCAGTAGCATAGACACACTCTTTCACCAAGTAACACCGACATATACTGACACAAAGTAACAAAGACATACACTGATACCCAGTAACACAGACACACAATTACACAAAGTAACAAAGACAGACAATGAAACTAAGTAACGAAGACATGCACTGATACCCATTAACACAGACACACACTTAAACCAAGTAGCAGACACATACACTGACACCAAGTAACAAAGGCCTACACTTACAACAAGTAACAAAGACATGCACTGACACCAAGTAACAAAGACATGCACTGACACCAAGTAACAAAGACATACACTTGCACCAAGTAACAAAGACATACACTGACACCAAGTAACAAAGACATACACTTAGACCAAGTAACACAGACATACACTGACAAAAAGTAACAAAGGCATACACTGACACCCAGGAACACAGACACACACTTACAGCAAGTAACAAAGACAGAAACTGAAACCAAGTAACAAAGACGTACACTTACTCCAAGTAACAAAGACATACACTGATACCCAGTCACACAGACACACACTTACACAAAGTAACAAAGAAATACACTGACAACAATTAGCAAAGTCATACACTGATACCCAGTTACACAGACACACACTTACACCAAGTAACACAGACACACACAGACACCAAGTAACAAAGACATACACTGACAGCAAGTAACACAGGCACACACTTACACCAAGTAACAAAGACAGACACTGATACCCAGTAACAAAGACATACACTGATACCCAGTAACACAGACACACACTAACACCATTTCACAAAGACATACACTGACACCCAGTAACAAAGAAACACAGGCACACCAAGTAACAAAGACACACACTGACACAAAGTATACAAAGACATACACAGACACCAAGTAACAAAGACATACACTGATACCCAGTAACACAGACACACACTTACACCAAGTAACAAATACATACACAGACTCCAAGTAACAAAGACACAAACTTACACCAAGTAACACAGACATACACTGACACCAAGTATCAAAGACATACACTGCCAGCAAGTAACAAAGACATACACTTACACCAAGTAACAAAGCCATACACTGATACCCAGTAACACAGACACACGCTTACACCAAGTAACGAAGACAGACACTGAAACCCAGTAACAGAGACACACACTTACACCAAGTCACAAAGACATGCACTGACACCCAGCAACAAAGACATACACTGACACCGAGTGACAAAGACACACACTGACACCAAGTATTTTGACATACACTTACACCAAGTAACAAAGACATACACTGACACCAAGTAACAAAGACATACACTTAAACCAAGTAACACAGACATACACTGACACCAAGTAACAAAGCCATACACTTGCACCAAGTAACAAAGGCATAGACTGACACCAAGTAACAAAGACATACACTGATACCCAGTAACACAGACACACACTTACACCAAGTAACACAGACATACACTGAAACCAAGTAACAAAGACATACACTGATACCCAGTAACACAGACACACACTTACACCAAGTAACAGAGACATACACTGACACCAAGTAACAAAGGCCAACACATACACCAAGTAACAGAGACATGCACTGAAACCAAGTAACAAAGACGTACACTTACACCAAGTAACAAAGACATACACTGATACCCAGTGACACAGACACACACTTACACCAAGTAACAAAGAAATACACTGACAACAATTAGCAAAGACATACACTGATACCCAGTAACACAGACACACACTTACACCAAGTAACACAGACACACACAGACACCAAGTAACAAAGACATACACTGATACCCAGTAACACCGACACACACTTACACCAAGTAACAAAGACATACACTGACACCAAGTAACAAAGACATACACTTGCACCAAGTAAAAAAGACATACACTACACCAAGTAACAAAGACAGACACTGATACCCAGTAACACAGACATACACTTACACCAAGTATCAAAGACATACACTGACACCAAGTAGCAAAGACATACACTTACACCAAGTAACAAAGACATACACTGACACCAAGTAACAATGACATACACTTGCACCAAGTAACAAAGACATACAGTGACACCAAGTAACAAAGACATACACTTACACCAAGTAACACAGACATACACTGAAACCAAGTAACAAAGATATACACTGACACCAAGTAACAAAGACATACACTGATACCCAGTAGCATAGACACACTCTTTCACCAAGTAACACCGACATATACTGACACAAAGTAACAAAGACATACACTGATACCCAGTAACACAGACACACAATTACACAAAGTAACAAAGACAGACAATGAAACTAAGTAACGAAGACATGCACTGATACCCATTAACACAGACACACACTTAAACCAAGTAGCAGACACATACACTGACACCAAGTAACAAAGGCCTACACTTACAACAAGTAACAAAGACATGCACTGACACCAAGTAACAAAGACATGCACTGACACCAAGTAACAAAGACATACACTTGCACCAAGTAACAAAGACATACACTGACACCAAGTAACAAAGACATACACTTAGACCAAGTAACACAGACATACACTGACAAAAAGTAACAA
This sequence comes from Heterodontus francisci, assembly GCF_036365525.1. Taxonomy (NCBI): domain Eukaryota; kingdom Metazoa; phylum Chordata; class Chondrichthyes; order Heterodontiformes; family Heterodontidae; genus Heterodontus; species Heterodontus francisci. Next base: position 2,079,669 of record NW_027140677.1, read on the forward strand.
AGGCATACACTGACACCCAGGAACACAGACACACACTTACAGCAAGTAACAAAGACAGAAACTGAGACCCAGTAACACAGACACACACTTACACCAAGTCACAAAGACATACACTGACACCCAGTAACAAAGACAAACACTGACCCCAGTAACAAAGACGACACTGACACCAAGTAACAAAGACACACGCTGACACAAAGTAACAAAGACATACACAGACACCAAGTAACGAAGACATACACTGATGCCCAGTAACACTGACACACACTTGCACCAAGTATCACAGAACTACACAGACACCAAGTAACAAAGACTTACACTGATACCCAGTAACGCAGACACACACTTACACCAAGGGACAAAGACATACACTGACACCAAGTAACAAAGACATACAATTACACCAACTAGCAAAGACACTCACTTACACCAAGTAACACAGACATACACTGACACCAAGTAACAAAGACATACACTTACGCCAATTAACAAAGACACACACTTACACCAAGTAACAAAGACATACACTGACATCAAGTAACAAAGACATACACTGACACCAAGTCATACAGACATACACTGACACCAAGTAACAACTACATATACTGACACCAAGTAACAAAGACACAAACTTACAACAAGTAACAGAGACATACACTTACACCAAGTAACAAAGACATACACTGATACCCAGTAACACAGACACACACTTACACCAAGTAACAAAGACATACACTGACACCCAGTAACACAGACACACACTTACACCAAGTAACAATGACAGACACTGATTCCCAGTAACACAGACACACACTTACACCAAGTCACAAAGACATAAACTGACACCCAGTAACAAAGACATACACTAACACCCAGTAACAAAGACAAACAATGACACCAAGTAACAAAGGCACACACTGACACCAAGTAACAAAGACATACACTGATACCCAAAAACACAGACACACACTTACACCAAGTAACAAAGACATACTCTGACACAAAGTAACAAAGACATTCACTGATACCCAGTAACACAGACACACACTTCCACCAAGTAACAAAGACATACACTGATACCCAGTAGCACAGACACACACGGACACCAAGTAACAAAGACATACACTGACACCCAGTAACAAAAACATACACTGACACCCAGTAACAAAAACATGCACTGACACCAAGTAACAAAGACATGCACTGAAACCAAGTAACAAAGACGTACACTTACACCAAGTAACAAAGACATACACTTACACCAAGTAACAAAGACATACACTGACACCAAGTAACAAAGACATACACTTAGAACAAGTAACAAAGACATACACTGATACCCAGTAACACAGACACACACTTACACCAAGTAACAATGGCAGACACGGATACCCAGTAACACAGACACACACTTACACCAAGTAACAAAGACATACACTGACACCAAGTAACAAAGACATTCACTGATACCCAGTAGCACAGACACACACTTACACCAAGTAACAAAGACATCCACTGATACTCAGTTACACAGACACACACTTGCACCAAGTAACAAAGACATTCACTGACACCAAGTAACAAAGGCAGACACTGACACCCGGTAACAAAGACATACACTGACACCCAGTAACACAGACACACACGGACACCAAGTAACAAAGACATACACTGACACCCAGTAACAAAAACATACACTGACACCCAGTAACAAACACATACACTGACACCAAGTAACAAAGACATTCACTGATCCCCAGTAACACAGACACACACTTACACCAAGAAACAAAGACATACACTGATACTCAGTAACACAGACAGACACTTACACCAAGTAACAAAGAAATACACTGACACCAAGTAACAAAGACATACACTTACACCAAGTAACAAAGACATACACTGACACCAAGTAGCAAAGACATCCACTGATACCCAGTAACACAGACACAGACTTACACCAAGTAACACAGACATACACTGACACCAAGTAGCAAAGACATCCACTGATACCTAGTAACACAGACACAGACTTACACCAAGTAACACAGACATACACTGACACCAAGTAACAAAGACATACACTGATACCCAGTAACACAGACACAGACTTACACAAAGTAACACAGATATACACTGACACCAAGTAACAAAGACATACACTGACACCAAGTAACAAAGACATACACTGATACCCAGTAACACAGACACACACTTACAGCAAGTAACAGAGACATACACTGACACCAAGTTACAAAGAAATGCACTTTCACCAAGTAACAAAGACATGCACTGACACCAAGTAACAAAGACATACACTTGCACCAAGTAACAAAGACATACACTGACACCAAGTAACAAAGACATACACTTAGACCAAGTAACACAGACATACACTGACAAAAAGTAACAAAGGCATACACTGACACCCAGGAACACAGACACACACTTACAGCAAGTAACAAAGACAGAAACTGAGACCCAGTAACACAGACACACACTTACACCAAGTCACAAAGACATACACTGACACCCAGTAACAAAGACAAACACTGACCCCAGTAACAAAGACACACACTGACACCAAGTAACAAAGACACACGCTGACACAAAGTAACAAAGACATACACAGACACCAAGTAACGAAGACATACACTGATGCCCAGTAACACTGACACACACTTGCACCAAGTATCACAGACCTACACAGACACCAAGTAACAAAGACATACACTGATACCCAGTAACGCAGACACACACTTACACCAAGGGACAAAGACATACACTGACACCAAGTAACACAGACACACACTTACATGTAGTCACACAGACATACACTGACACCAAGTAACAAAGACATACAATTACACCAACTAGCAAAGACACACACTTACACCAAGTAACACAGACATACACTGACACCAAGTAACAAAGACATACACTTACGCCAATTAACAAAGACACACACTTACACCAAGTAACAAAGACATACACTGACACCAAGTAACAAAGACATACACTGACACCAAGTCATAAAGACATACACTGACACCAAGTAACAACTACATATACTGACACCAAGTAACAAAGACACAAACTTACAACAAGTAACACAGACATACACTTACACCAAGTAACAAAGACATACACTGATACCCAGTAACACAGACACACACTTACACCAAGTAACAAAGACATACACTGACACCCAGTAACACAGACACACACTTACACCAAGTCACAAAGACATAAACTGACACCCAGTAACAAAGACATACACTAACACCCAGTAACAAAGACAAACAATGACACCAAGTAACAAAGGCACACACTGACACCAAGTAACAAAGACATACACTGATACCCAAAAACACAGACACACACTTACACCGAGTAACAAAGACATACTCTGACACAAAGTAACAAAGACATTCACTGATACCCAGTAACACAGACACACACTTATACCAAGTAACAAAGACATACTCTGACACAAAGTAACAAAGACATACACTGATACCCAGTAGCACAGACACACACGGACACCAAGTAACAAAGACATACACTGACACCCAGTAACAGAAACATAAACTGACACCCAGTAACAAAAACATGCACTGACACCAAGTAACAAAGACCTGCACTGAAACCAAGTAACAAAGACGTACACTTACACCAAGTAACAAAGACATACACTTACACCAAGTAACAAAGACATACACTGACACCAAGTAACAAAGACATACACTTAGAACAAGTAACAAATACATTCACTGATCCCCAGTAACACAGACACACACTTACACCAAGTAACAAAGACATACACTGATACTCAGTAACACAGACAGACACTTACACCAAGTAACAAAGAAATACACTGACACCAAGTAACAAACACATACACTTACACCAAGTAATAAAGACATACACTGACACCAAGTAACAAAGACATACACTGATACCCAGTAACACAGACACAGACTTACACCAAGTAACACAGACATACACTGACACCAAGTAACAAAGACATACACTGACACCAAGTAACAAAGACGTACACTGATACCCAGTAACACAGACACACACTTACACCAAGTAACAAAGACATTCACTAATACCCAGTAACAAAGACGTACACTGATACCCAGTAACACAGACACACACTTACACCAATTAACAGAGACATACACTGACACCAAGTAACAAAGACATGCAATTACACCAAGTAACAAAGACATGCACTGATACCAAGTAACAAAGACATACACTTACACCAAGTAACAAAGACATACACTGACACCAAGTAACAAAGACATACACTTAGACCAAGTAACACAGACATACACTGACAAAAAGTAACAAAGGCATACACTGACACCCAGGAACACAGACACACACTTGCACCAAGTAACAAAGACAGAAACTGAGACCCAGTAACACAGACACACACTTACACCAAGTCACAAAGACATACACTGACACCCAGTAACAAAGACAAACACTGACCCCCAGAAACAAAGACACACACTGACACCAAGTAACAAAGACACACACTGACACCAAGTAACAAAGACATACACAGGCACCAAGTAACGAAGACATATACTGATGCCCAGTAACACAGACACACACTTGCACCAAGTACCACAGACATACACAGACACCAAGTAACAAAGACATACACTTACACCAAGTCACACAGACATACACTGACACCAAGTAAGAAAGACATACAATTACACCAACTAACAAAGACACACACTTACACCAAGTAACACAGACATACACTGACACCAAGTAACAAAGACATACACTTACGCCAAGTAACAAAGACACACACTTACACCAAGTAACAAAGACATACACTGACACCAAGTAACAAAGACATACACTTACACCAAGTCTTACAGACATACACTGACATCAAGTAACAACTACATATACTGACACCAAGTAACAAAGACACAAACTTGCAACAAGTAACAATGACATACACTGACACCAAGTATCAAAGACATACACTGACACCAAGTAACAAAGACATACACTTACACCAGGTAACAAAGACATACACTGACACCCAGTAACACAGACACACACTTACACCAAGTAACAAAGACAGACACTGATACCCAGTAACACAGACACACACGTACACCAAGTCACAAAGACATACACTGACACCCAGTAACAAAGACATACAGTGACACCCAGTAACAACGACACACACTGACACCAAGTAACAAAGACACACACTGACACCAAGTAACAAAGACATACACTGACACCAATTAACAAAGACATACACTGATACCCAGTAACACAGACACACACTTACACCAAGTAACAAAAACATAAACTGACACCAAGTAACAAAGGAATACACTTACATCAAGTAACAAAGACATACACTGACATCAAGTAACAAAGACATACACTGAGACCCAGTAACACAGACACACACTTACACGAAGTAACAAAGACATACACTGATACCCAGTAATACAGACAAACACTTACACCAAGTATCACAGACATACACAGACACCAACTAACAAAGACATACACTGATACCCAGTAACACAGACACACACTTACACCACGTAACAAAGACATACACTGACACCAAGTAACAAAGGCATACACTTACACCAAGTAACAAAGACAGACACTTACGCCAAGTAACAAAGACATACACTGACACCAAGTAACAAAGACATACACTGATACCCAGTAACACAGACACACACTTACACCAAGTAACACAGACATACACTGACAACTAGTAACAAAGACATACACTGGCACCAAATAACAAAGACATACACTGACACCCAGTAACACAGACACACACTTACACCAAGTAACAAAGACAGACAATGACACCAAGTAACAAAGACATACACTTACACCAAGTAACAAAGACATACACTGACACCAAGTAACAAATACATACACTTAGACCAATTAACACAGACAGAAACTGATACCCAGTAACACAGACACACACTTACACTAAGTCACAAAGACATACACTGACACCCAGTAACAAAGACAAACACTGACCCCCAGTAACAAAGACACACACTGACACAAAGTAACAAAGACACACACTGACACCAACAAAGACATACACAGACACCAAGTAACGAAGACATACACTGATAACCAGTAACACAGACAAACACTTACACCAAGTATCACAGACATACACAGACACCAAGTAACAAAGACCTACACTGATACCCAGTGACACAGACACACTCTTACACGAAGTAACAAAGACACACACTGATACCCAGGAACACAGACACACACTTACACCATGTATCACAGACATACACAGACACCAACTAACAAAGACATACACTGATACCCAGAAACACAGACAAACACTTACACCACGTAACGAAGACATACACTGACACCAAGTAACAAATACATACACTTACACCAAATAACACAGACATACACTGGCACCAAGCAACAGAGATATACACTTACACCAACTAACAAAGACACACACTTCCACCATTTTACACAGACATACACTTACACTAAGAAACAAAGACATGCACTTAAACCAAGTAAGAAAGACACACACTTACACCAAGTAACACAGACCTACACTGACACCAAGTAACAAAGACATACACTGACACCCAGCAACACAGACACACTCTTACATCAAGTAACAAAGACAGACAATGATACCCAGTAACACAGGCACACACTTACACCAAGTATCAAAGACATGCACTGACACCAAGTAGCAAAGACATACACTTACACCATTTAACAAAGACATACACTTACACGAAGTAACAAAGACATACACTGATACCCAGTAACACAGACACACAATTACACCAGGTATCACAGACATACACAGACACCAACTAACAAAGACATACACTGATACCCAGTAACACAGACACACACTTACACCACGTAACAAAGACATACACTGACACCAAGTAACAAAGGCATACACTTACACCAAGTAACAAAGACGTGCACTGTCACCAAGTAACAAAGACGTACACTTACGCCAAGTAACAAAGACATACACTGACACCAAGTAACAAAGACATACAGTGATACCCAGTAACTCAGACACACACTTACACCAAGTAACACAGACATACACTGACAACTAGTAACAAAGACATACACTGGCACCAAGTAACAAAGACACACACTGACACCCACTAACACAGACACACACTTACACCAAGTAACAAAGACAGACAATGACACCAAGTGACAAAGACATACACTGATACCCAGTAACACAGACACAGACTTACACCAAGTAACAGAGACATACACTGACACCAAGTAACAAAGACATACACTTACACCAAGTAACAAAGACATACACTGACACCAAGTAACAAAGACATTCACTTAGACCAATTAACACAGACATACACTGACACCAAGTAACAAAGGCATACACTGACACCCAGGAACACAGACACACACTTACACCAAGTAACAAAGAAAGAAACTGATACCCAGTAACACAGACACACACTTACACTAAGTCACAAAGGCATACACTGACACCCAGTAACAAAGACAAACACTGACCCCCAGTAACAAAGACACACACTGACACAAAGTAACAAAGACACACACTGACACCAACAAAGACATACACAGACACCAAGTAACGAAGACATACACTGATAACCAGTAACACAGACAAACACTTACACCAAGTAACAGAGACATACACTGACACCAAGTAACAAAGACATACACTTACACCAAGTAACAAAGACATACACTGACACCAAGTAACAAAGACATTCACTTAGACCAATTAACACAGACATACACTGACACCAAGTAACAAAGGCATACACTGACACCCAGGAACACAGACACACACTTACACCAAGTAACAAAGAAAGAAACTGATACCCAGTAACACAGACACACACTTACACTAAGTCACAAAGGCATACACTGACACCCAGTAACAAAGACAAACACTGACCCCCAGTAACAAAGACACACACTGACACAAAGTAACAAAGACACACACTGACACCAACAAAGACATACACAGACACCAAGTAACGAAGACATACACTGATAACCAGTAACACAGACAAACACTTACACCAAGTATCACAGACATACACAGACACCAAGTAACAAAGACCTACGCTGATACCCAGTGACACAGACACACTCTTACACGAAGTAACAAAGACACACACTGATACCCAGGAACACAGACACACACTTACACCAAGTATCACAGACATACACAGACACCAACTAACAAAGACATACACTGATACCCAGAAACACAGACAAACACTTACACCACGTAACGAAGACATACACTGACACCAAGTAACAAATACATACACTTACACCAAACAACACAGACATACACTGGCACCAAGCAACAGAGATATACACTTACACCAACTAACAAAGACACACACTTCCACCATGTTACACAGACATACACTTACACTAAGAAACAAAGACATGCACTTACACCAAGTAAGAAAGACACACACTTACACCAAATAACACAGACCTACACTGACACCAAGTAACAAAGACATACACTGACACCCAGCAACACAGACACACTCTTACACCAAGTAACAAAGACAGACACTGATACCCAGTAACACAGGCACACACTTACACCAAGTATCAAAGACATGCACTGACACCAAGCAGCAAAGACATACACTTACACCATTTAACAAAGACATACACTTGCACCAAGTAACAAAGACATACACTGACACCAAGTAACAAAGACACACAGTTACACCAAGTAACACAGGCATACACTGACACCAAGTAACAAAGACATACACTGACACCCAGCAACACAGACACACTCTTACACCAAGTAACAAAGACAGACACTGATACCCAGTAACACAGACACACACTTACACCAAGTAACAAAGACATACACTGATACCCAGCAACACAGACACAAACTTACACCAAGTAACAAAGAAAGACACTGATACCCAGTAAGACAGACATACATTTACACCAAGTATCAAAGACAAACACTGACACCAAGTAACAAAGACACACAGTTACACCAAGTAACACAGACATACACTGACACCAAGTAACAAAGACATACACTGATACCCAGTAACACAGACACACACTTACACCAAGTAACAAAGACAGACACTGAGACCCAGTAACACAGACAAACACTTACACCAGGTCACAAAGACACACACTGACATCCAGTAACAAAGACAGACACTGAAACCCAGTAACACAGACACACACTTGCACCAAGTAACAAAGACAGAGACTGAAACCCAGCTGCACAGACACACACTTACACCAAGTAACAAAGACACACACTGACACCCAGTAACAAAGACACACACTGATACCCAGTAATACAGACACACACTTACACCAAGTAACAAAGACATACAGTGACACCAAGTAACAAAGACATACACTGACACCAAGGAACAAAGACAGACACTGATACCCAGTAACACAGACACACACTTACACCAAGTAACAAAGATATGCACTTACACCAAGTAAGAAAGACACATACTTACACCAAGTAACACAGACCTACGCTGACACCAAGTAACAAAGACATATACTGATTCCCAACAACACAGACACACTCTTACACCAAGTAACAAAGACAGACACTGATACCCAGTAACAAAGACATGCACTGACACCCTGTAACAAAGACTCACACTGACACCAATTAACAAAGACATGCACTGATACCCAGTAACACAGACACACACTTAAACAAAGTAACAAAGACATACACTGATACCAATTAAGAAAGACATCCACTTGATACCCAGTGACACAGACACACACTTACACCAAGTAACAAAGACATGCACTGACACCAAGTAACAAAGACATACACTTACACCAAGTAACAAAGACATACACTTACACCAAGTAAAAAAGACATACATTGACACCAAGTAACAAAGACATACACTGATACCCAGTAACACAGACACACACTTACACCAAGTAACAAAGACAGACACTGAGACCCAGTAACACAGACACACACTTACACCTGGTCACAAAGACACACACTGACATCCAGTAACAAAGACAGACACTGAAACCCAGTAACACAGACACACACTTACACCAAGTAACAAAGACAGAGACTGAAACCCAGCAGCACAGACACACACTTACAACAAGTCACAAAGACACACACTGACACCCAGTAACAAAGAAATACACTGCACCCAGTGAGAAAGAAGCACACTGACACACAGTAACAAAGACATACACTGATACCCAGTAACAAAGACATACACTGACACCAATTAACAAAGACACACACTGATACCCAGTAATACAGACACACACTTACACCAAGTAACAAAGACATACACTGACACCAAGTAACAAAGACATGCACTGACACCAAGTAACAAAGGCAGAAACTGACACCAAGTAACAATGACAAACACTTGACACCCAGGAACACAGATACACACTGACACCCAGTAACAAAGTCATGCACTTACACCAAGTAAGAAAGACACATACTTACACCAAGTAACACAGACAGACACTGATACCCAGCAACAAAGACATGCACTGACACCCTGTAACAAAGACTCACACTGACACCAAGTAACAAAGACATACACCTACACCAAGTAACAAAGACATACACTGACACCCAGTAACAAAGACACGCACTGACACCCAGTAACAAAGACACACACTGACACCAAGTAACAAAGACATGCACTGATACCCAGTGACACAGACACACACTTAAACAAAGTAACAAAGACATACACTGATACCAATTAAGAAAGACATACACTGATACCCAGTGACACAGACACACACTTACACCAAGTAACAAAGACATGCACTGCCACCAAGTAACAAAGACATACACTGACACCAAGTAACAAAGACATGCACTGATACCCAGTGACACAGACACACACTTAAACAAAGTAACAAAGACATACACTGATACCAATTAAGAAAGACATACACTGATACCCAGTGACACAGACACACACTTACACCAAGTAACAAAGACATGCACTGCCACCAAGTAACAAAGACACACACTTACACCAAGTAACACAGACATACACTGACAACAAGTAACAAAGACATGCACTGCCACCAAGTAACAAAGACACACACTTACACCAAGTAACACAGACATACACTGCCACCAAGTAACAAAGACACACACTTACACCAAGTAACAAAGATTTACACTGACACCAAGTAACAAAGACATACACTTACACCAAGTCATACAGACATGCACTGACACCAAGTAACAACTACATATACTGACACCAAGCAACAAAGACACAAACTTACAACATGTAACACAGACAAACACTGACACCAAGTATCACAGACATACACAGACACCAACTAACAAAGACATACACTGATACCCAGAAACACAGACAAACACTTACACCACGTAACAAAGACATAGACTGAAACCAAGTAACAAAGGCATACACTTACACCAAGTAAAAATGACGTGCACTGGCACCAAGTAACAAAGACGTACACTTACACCAAGTAACAAAGACATGCACTGAGACCAAGTAACAAAGACATACACTTACACCAAGTAACACAGACATACACTGACACCAAGTAACAAAGACATACACTGACACCAAGTAACAAAGACATACACTTACACCATATGACAAAGACAAGCACTGGCACCAAGTAACAAAGACATACACTGATACCCAGTAACACAAACACACACTTACACCAAGTAACACAGACATACACTGACACCATTTAACAAATACATACACTGACACCAAGTAACAAAGATATGCACTGATACCCAGTAACACAGACACACACTTGCACCAAGTAACAAAGACAGACAATGACACCAAGTAAAAAAGACATACACTGACACCAAGTAACAAAGACTTACACTTACACCAACTAACAAAGGCACACACTTACACCAAGTAACACTGACATACACTGACACCATTTAACAAATACATACACTGACACCAAGTAACAAAGATATGCACTGATACCCAGTAACACAGACACACACTTGCACCAAGTAACAAAGACAGACACTGACACAAAGTAACAACTACATATACTGACACCAAGCAACAAAGACACAAACTTACAACAAGGAACAAAGACAAACACTGACACCAAGTATCAAAGACATACACTGACACCAATTAACAAAGACATACACTTACACCAAGTAACAAAGACATTTACTGACACCCAGTAACACAGACACACACTTGCACCAAGTAACAAAGACAGACACTGATACCCCGTAACACAGACAGACACTTACACCAAGTCACAAAGACATACACTGACACCCAGTAACAAAGACATACACTGACAACAAGTAACAAAGACATACACTGACACCAAGTAACAAAGGCATACAGTTACACCAAGTAACAATGACATACACTGACACCAAGTAACAAAGACATAAACTGAGACCCAGTAACACAGACTCACACTTACACGAAGTAACAAAGACATACACTGACACCCAGTAACACAGACACACACTTACAGCAAGTATCACAGACATACACAGACACCAACTAACAAAGACATACACTGATACCCAGAAACACAGACAAACACTTACACCACGTAACAAAGACATACACTGACACCAAGTAACAAAGGCATACACTTACACCAAGTAACAATGACGTGCACTGGCACCAAGAAACAAAGACGTACACTTACACCAAGTAACAAAGACATGCACTGACACCAAGTAACAAAGACATACACTTACACCAAGTAACACGGACATACACTGACACCAAGTAACAAAGACATACACTGATACCCAGTCACAAAGACACACACTTACACCAAGTTACACAGACCTACACTGACACTAAGTAACAAAGACAGACACTGACACCCAGCAACACAGACACACTCTTACACCAAGTAACAAAGTCAGACACTGATACCCAGTAACACAGGCACACACTTACACCAAGTATCAAACACATGCACTGACACCAAGTAGCAAAGACATACACTTACACCAAGTGACAAAGACATACACTTACACCAAGTAACAAAGACACATAGTTACACCAAGTAACAAAGACACACAGTTACACCAAGTAACACGGGCATACACTGACACCAAGTAACAAAGACATACACTGACACCAAGTAACAAAGACATACACTTCCACCATGTGACAAAGACATACACTGACACCAAGTAACACGGACATACACTGACACCAAGTAACAAAGACATACACTGATACCCAGTAACAAAGACACACACTTACACCAAGTTACACAGACCTACACTGACACTAAGTAACAAAGACAGACACTGACACCCAGCAACACAGACACACTCTTACACCAAGTAACAAAGTCAGACACTGATACCCAGTAACACAGGCACACACTTACACCAAGTATCAAACACATGCACTGACACCAAGTAGCAAAGACATACACTTACACCAAGTGACCAAGACATACACTTACACCAAGTAACAAAGACACACAGTTACACCAAGTAACAAAGACACACAGTTACACCAAGTAACACGGGCATACACTGACACCAAGTAACAAAGACATACACTGACACCAAGTAACAAAGTCATACACTGATACCCAGTAACACAGACACACACTTACACCAAGTAACAAAGACAGACACTGATACCAAGTAACAAAGGCATACACTTACACCAAGTAACAATGACGTGCACTGGCACCAAGAAACAAAGACGTACACTTACACCAAGTAACAAAGACATGCACTGACACCAAGTAACAAAGGCATACACTTACACCAAGTAACAATGACGTGCACTGGCACCAAGAAACAAAGACGTACACTTACACCAAGTAACAAAGACATGCACTGACACCCAGTAACACAGACACACACTTACACCAAGTAACAAAGACAGACACTGATACCCCGTAACACAGACAGACACTTACACCAAGTCACAAAGACATACACTGACACCCAGTAACAAAGACATACGCTGACAACAAGTAACAAAGACAAACACTGACACCAAGTAACAAAGGCATACAGTTACACCAAGTAACAATGACATACACTGACACCAAGTAACAAAGACATAAACTGAGACCCAGTAACACAGACTCACACTTACACGAAGTAACAAAGACATACACTGACACCCAGTAACACAGACACACACTTGCAGCAAGTATCACAGACATACACAGACACCAACTAACAAAGACATACACTGATACCCAGAAACACAGACAAACACTTACACCACGTAACAAAGACATACACTGACACCAAGTAACAAAGGCATACACTTACACCAAGTAACAATGACGTGCACTGGCACCAAGAAACAAAGACGTACACTTACACCAAGTAACAAAGACATGCACTGACACCAAGTAACAAAGACATACACTTACACCAAGTAACAATGACGTGCACTGGCACCAAGAAACAAAGACGTACACTTATACCAAGTAACAAAGACATGCACTGACACCAAGTAACAAAGACATACACTTACACCAAGTAACACAGACATACACTGACACCCAGCAACACAGACACACTCTTACACCAAGTAAAAAAGTCAGACACTGATACCCAGTAACACAGGCACACACTTACACCAAGTATCAAACACATGCACTGACACCAAGTAGCAAAGACATACACTTACACCAAGTGACAAAGACATACACTTACACCAACTAACAAAGACATACACTGACACCAAGTAACAAAGTCATACACTGATACCCAGTAACACAGACACACACTTACACCAAGTAACAAAGACAGACAATGACAGAAAGCAACAAAGACATACACTGATACCCAGTAACACAGACACACACTTACACCAAGTAACAGAGACATACACTGACACCAAGTTAGAAAGACATACACTTACACCAAGGAACAAAGACATACACTGACACCAAGTAACAAAGACATACACTTAAACCAAGAAACACAGACATACACTGACACCAAGTAACAAAGGCATACACTGACTGCCAGGAACACAGACACACACTTACACCAAGTAACAAAGACAGAAACTGATAACAAGTAACGAAGACATACACTGATACCCAGTAACAAAGTCATACACTGATACCCAGTAACACAGACACACACTTACACCAAGTAACAAAGACAGACACTGATACCAAGTAACAAAGGCATACACTTACACCAAGTAACAATGACGTGCACTGGCACCAAGAAACAAAGACGTACACTTACACCAAGTAACAAAGACATGCACTGACACCAAGTAACAAAGGCATACACTTACACAAAGTAACAATGACGTGCACTGGCACCAAGAAACAAAGACGTACACTTATACCAAGTAACAAAGACATGCACTGACACCAAGTAACAAAGACATACACTTACACCAAGTAACACAGACATACACTGACACCCAGCAACACAGACACACTCTTACTCCAAGTAAAAAAGTCAGACACTGATACCCAGTAACACAGGCACACACTTACACCAAGTATCAAACACATGCACTGACACCAAGTAGCAAAGACATACACTTACACCAAGTGACAAAGACATACACTTACACCAAGTAACAAAGACATACACTGACACCAAGTAACAAAGTCATACACTGATACCCAGTAACACAGACACACACTTACACCAAGTAACAAAGACAGACAATGACACCAAGTAACAAAGACATACACTGATACCCAGTAACACAGACACACACTTACACCAAGTAACAGAGACATACACTGACACCAAGTTAGAAAGACATACACTTACACCAAGGAACAAAGACATACACAGACACCAAGTAACAAAGACATACACTTAAACCAAGAAACACAGACATACACTGACACCAAGTAACAAAGGCATACACTGACTGCCAGGAACACAGACACACACTTACACCAAGTAACAAAGACAGAAACTGATAACAAGTAACGAAGACATACACTGATACCCAGTAACACAGACACACACTTACACCAAGTATCACAGACACACACAGACACCAAGTAACAAAGACTTACACTGATACCCAGTAACACAGACACACACTTACACGAAGTAACAAAGACGTACACTGATACCCGGTAACACAGACACACACTTACACCAAGTATCTCAGACATACACAGACACCAACTAACAAAGACATACACTGATACCCAGAAACACAGACAAACACTGACACCACGTAACAAAGTCATACACTGACACCAAATAACACAGACATAAACTGACACCAAGCAACAAAGATATACACTTACACCAACTAACGAAGACACACACTTACACCAAGTTACACAGACCTACACTGACACTAAGTAACAAAGACATACACTGACACCCAGCAACACAGACACACTCTTACACCAAGTAACAAAGTCAGACACTGATACCCAGTAACACAGGCACACACTTACACCAAGTATCAAACGCATGCACTGACACCAAGTAGCAAAGACATACACTTACACCAAGTGACAAAGACATACACTTACACCAAGTAACAAAGGCATACACTGACACCAAGTAACAAAGACACACAGTTACACCAAGTAACAAAGACACACAGTTACACCAAGTAACACGGGCATACACTGACACCAAGTAACAAAGACATACACTGATACCCAGTAACACAGACACACACTTACACCAAGTAACAAAGACAGACACTGATACCCAGTAACACAGACACACACTTACACCAGGTCACAAAGACACACACTGACATCCAGTAACAAAGACACACACTGAAACCCAGTAACACAGACACACACTTACACCAAGTATCAAACACATGCACTGACACCAAGTAGCAAAGACATACACTTACACCAAGTAACAAAGACATACACTTACACCAAGTAACAAAGACATACACTGACACCAAGTAACAAAGACACACAGTTACACCAAGTAACACGGACATACACTGACACCAAGTAACAAAGACAAACACTGATACCCAGTAACACAGACACACACTTACACCAAGTAACAAAGACAGACACTGATACCCAGTAACACAGACACACACTTACACCAGGTCACAAAGACACACACTGACATCCAGTAACAAAGACAGACACTGAAACCCAGTAACACAGACACACACTTGCACCAAGTAACAAAGACAGAGACTGATACCCAGCAACACAGGCACACACTTACACCAAGTCACAAAGACACACACTGACACCCAGTAACAAAGACATACACTGCACCCAGTGAGAAAGAAACACACTGACACACAGTAACAAAGACATACACTGATACCCAGTAACAAAGACAGACACTGACACCAATTCACCAAGACATACACTGATACCCAGTAATACAGACACACACTTACACCAAGCAACAAAGACATACACTGACACCAAGTAACAAAGACATACACAGACACCAAGTAACAAAGACAGACTCTTACTCCAAGTAACAAAGACAGACACTGACACCAAGTAACAATGACAAACACTGACACCCAGGAACACAGATACACACTGACACACAGTAACAAAGAGAAAAACTGACACCAAGTAACAAAGACACACACTGACACCAAGTAGCACAGACATACAATGACACCAAGTAACAAAGACATCCACTTACACCAAGTGCAAAGACATACACTGACACCAAGTAACAAAGACATACAATTATACCCAGTAACACAGACACGCTCTGACACCCAGTAACAATGACATACAGAGACACCAAGTAACAAAGACAGACACTGATACCCAGTAACACAGACACACACTTACACCAAGTAACAAAGACATGCACTTACACCAAGTAAGAAAGACACACACTTACACCAAGCAACACAGACCTACGCTGACACCAAGTAACAAAGACATATACTGATTCCCAGCAACACAGACACACTCTTACACCAAGTAACAAAGACAGACACTGATACCCAGTAACAAAGACATGCACTGACACCCAGTAACAAAGACTCACACTGACACCAAGTAACAAAGAAATACACTTACACCAAGTAACAAAGACATACACTGACACCCAGTAACAAAGACACGCACTGACACCCAGTAACAAAGACACACACTGACACCAAGTAACAAAGACATGCACTGATACCCTGTCACACAGAAACACACTTACACAAAGTAACAAAGACATACACTGATACCATTTCAGAAAGACATACACTGATATCCAGTAACACATACACACACTTACACCAAGTAACAAAGACATACACTTACACCAAGTAAAAAGGACATACACTGACACCAAGTAACAAAGACATACACTGATACCCAGCAACACAGACATACACTTACTCCAAGTATCAAAGACATACACTGACACCAAGTAGCAAAGACATACACTTACACAAAGTAACAAAGACATACACTGACACCAAGTAACAAAGACATACACTTACACCAAGTAACAAAGACATACACTGACACCAAATAACAAAGACATACACTTACACCAAGTAACACAGACATACACTGACACCAAGTAACAAAGACATACACTTACACCAAGTAACAATGACTTACACTGACACCAAGTAACAAAGACATACACTGATACCCAGTAACACAGACACACACTTACAAAAAGTAACACAGACATACACTGACTCTAAGTAACAAAGACACACACTGATACCCATTAACACAGACACACTCTTACACCACGTAACAAAGACAGACAATGACACCAAGTAACAAAGACATACACTGATACCCATTAACACAGACACACACTTACACCAAGTAACAGAGACATACACTGACAACAAGTAACAAAGGCATACACTTACCCCAAGTAACAAAGACATGCACTGACACCAAGTAACAAAGACGGGCACTTACACCAAGTAACAAAGACATACACTGACACCAAGTAACAAAGACATACTCTTACACCAAGTAACACAGACATACACTGACACCAAGTAACAAAGACACACACTTACACCAAGTACACCGACATACACTGACAGCAAGTAACAAAGACAAACACTGACAGCAAGTAACACAGACACACACTTACGCCAAGTAACAAAGACAGACACTGATACCCAGTAACAAAGACATACACTGATACCCAGTAAAACAGACATACACTTACTCCAAGTATCAAAGACATACACTGACACCAAGTAGCAAAGACATACACTTACACCAAGTAACAAAGACATACACTGACACCAAGTAAAAAATACATACACTTACACCAAGTAACAAAGACATACACTGACACCAAGTAACAAAGACATACACTTACACCAAGTAACACAGACATACACTGACACCAAGTAACAATGACATACACTTACACCAAGTAACAAACACTTGCACTGACACCAAGTAACAAAGACATACACTGATAGCCAGTAACACAGACACACACTTACACAAAGTAACACAGACATACACTGACTCCAAGTAACAAAGACACACACTGATACCCAGTAACACAGACACACACTTACACCAAGTAACAAAGACAGACAATGACACCAAGTAACAAAGACATACACTGATACCCATTAACACAGACACACACTTACACCAAGTAACAGAGACATACACTGACAACAAGTAACAAAGGCATACACTTACAACAAGTAACAAAGACATGCACTGACACCAATTAACAAAGACGGGCACTTACACCAAGTAACAAAGACATACACTGACACCAAGTAACAAAGACATACACTTACACCAAGTAACACTGACATACACTGACACCAAGTAACAAAGACACACACTTACACCAAGTACACAGACATACACTGACAGCAAGTAACGAAGACATAGACTGACAGCAAGTATCACAGACACACACTTACACCAAGTAACAAAGACAGACACTGATACCCAGTAACAAAGACATACACTGATTCCCAGTAACACAGACATACACTTACTCCAAGTATCAAAGACATACACTGACACCAAGTAGCAAAGACATACAATGATACCCAGTAACACAGACATACACTTACTTCAAGTATCAAAGACATACACTGACACCAAGTAGCAAAGACATACACTTACACCAAGTAACAAAGACATACACTTACACCAAGTAACACAGACATACACTGACACCAAGTAACAAACACATACACTTACACCAAGTAACAAAGACTTACACCGACACCAAGTAACAAAGACATACACTGATACCCAGTAACACAGACACACATTTACACCAAGTAACACAGACATACACTGACTCCAAGTAACAAAGACATACACTGATACCCAGTAACACAGACACACACTTACACCAAGTAAAAAAGACAGACAATGACACCAAGTAACAAAGACATACACTGATACACATTAACACAGACACACACTTACACCAAGTAACAAAGACACACACTTACGCCAAGTACACAGACATACACTGACAGCAAGTAACAAAGAAATACACTGACAGCAAGTAACACAGACACACACTTACACCAAGTAACAAAGACAGACACTGATACCCAGTAACAAAGACAAACACTGATACCCAGTAACACAGACACACACTAACACCAAGTCACAAAGACATACACTGACACCCAGTAACAAAGAAACACACTGACACCCAGTAACAGAGACACACACTTACACCAAGTAACACAGACATACACTGACAGCAAGTATCAAAGACATACACTGACACCAAGTATCAAAGACATACACTGACACCAAGAAACAAAGACATACACTTACACCAAGTAACAAAGACATACACTGATACCCAGTAACACAGACACACAATTACACCAAGTAACAAAGACAGACACTGAAACCCAGTAACAGAGACACTCACTTACACCAAGTCACAAAGACATACACTGACACCCAGCAACGAAGACATCCACTGACACAAATTAACAAAGACATTCACTGATACCCAGAAACACAGACACACACTTACACCAAGTAACAAAGACATACACTGATACCCAGCCACACAGACACACACTTACACCAAGTATCACAGACGTACACAGACACCAAGTAACAAAGACATACACTGGTACCCAGTAACACAGACACACACTGAGACCATGTAACAAAGACATACACTGACACCAAGTAACAAAGACATACACTGACAACAAGTAACAAAGACATACACCTACACCATGTAACACAGACATACACTGACACCAAGTAACAAAGACACACACTTAGACCAAGTAACACAGACATACACTGACACCAAGTAACAAAGACATCCACTGATACCCAGTATCACAGACACACACTTACACCAAGTAACAAATACAGACACTGAAACCCAGTAACAGAGACACTCACTTACACCAAGTCACAAAGACATACACTGATACCCAGCAACGAAGACATACACTGACAGCCAGTAACAAAGACACACACTGACACCAAGTAACAAAGACATCCACGGACACAAATTAACAAAGACATACACTGATGCCCAGTAACACAGACACACACTTACACCAAGTAACAAAGACATACACTGATACCCAGCCACACAGACACACACTTACACCAAGTATCACAGACATACACAGACACCAAGTAACAAAGACATACACTGATACCCAGCAACACAGACACACACTTACACCATGTAACAAAGACATACACTGACACCAAGTAACAAAGACATACACTGACAACAAGTAACAAAGACATACACTTACACCAAGTAACACAGACATACACTGACACCAAGTAACAAAGACACACACTTAGACCAAGTAACACAGACATACACTGACACCAAGTAACAAAGACATACACTGATACCCAGTATCACAGACACACACTTACACCAAGTAACAAAGACATACACTTACACCAAGTAACAAAGACATACACTGATACCCAGTAACACAGACACACACTTACACCAAGTAACAAACACAGACACAGAATCCCAGTAACAGAGACACTCACTTACACCAAGTCACAAAGACATACACTGACACCCAGCAACGAAGACATACACTGACAGCCAGTAACAAAGACAAACACTGACACCAAGTAACAAAGACACACACTGACACCAAGTAACAAAGACATCCACGGACACAAAGTACAAAGACATACACTGATGCCCAGTAACACAGACACACACTTACACCAAGTAACAAAGACATACACTGATACCCAGTCACACAGACACACACTTACACCAAGTATCACAGACATACACAGACACCAAGTAACAAAGACATACACTGATACCCAGTAACACAGACACACACTTACACCATGTAACAAAGACATACACTGACACCAATTAACAAAGACATGCACTGACAACAAGTAACAAAGACATACACTTACACCAGGTAACACAGGCATGCACTGACACCAAGTAACAAAGACACACACTTAGACCAAGTAACACAGACATACACTGACACCAAGTAACAATGACAGACACTGATTCCCAGTAACACAGACACACACTTGCACCAAGTCACAAAGACATAAACTGACACACAGTAACAAAGACAGACAATGACACCCAGTAACAAAGGCACACACTGACACCAAGTAACAAAGACATACACTGATACCCAGGATCACAGACACACACTTACACCAAGTAACAAAGACATACACTGACACCAAGTAACAAAGCCATTAACTGATACCCAGTAGCACAGACACACAGTTACACCAAGTAACAAAGACATACACTGACACCAAGTAACAAAGACATACACTGATACCCAGTAGCACAGACATACACTTACACCAAGTAACAAAGTCATACACTGATACTCAGTTACAAAGACACACCCTTGCACCAAGTAACAAAGACATACACTTCCACCAAGTAACAAAGACATACACTGACACCAAGTAACACAGACAAACACTGACACCAAGTAACAAAGACATACACTGATAGCCAGTAACACAGACACACACTTACACTAAGTAACAATGACAGACACTGATTCCCAGTAACACAGACACACACTTACACCAAGTCACAAAGACATAACCTGACACCCAGTAACAAAGACACACAATGACACCAAGTAACAAAGGCACACACTGACACCAAGTAACAAGGACATACACTGATACCCAGTAACACAGACACACACTTACACCAAGTAACAAAGACATACACTGACACCAAGTAACAAAGCCATTCACTGATACCCAGTAACACAGACACACACTTACACCAAGTAACAAAGACATACACTTTCACCAAGTAACAAAGACATACACTGAAACCCAGTTACACAGACACACACTTACACCAAGTAACAAAGTCATTCAGTGACACCAAGTAACAAAGACATACACTGACACCAAGTGACAAAGTCATGCACTGACACCCAGTAACAAAGACATACACTTGCACCAAGTACCAAAGACATACACTTACACAAAGTAACAAAGACATACACTGACAACAAGTAGCAAAGACATACACTGATACCCAGTAACACAGACACACACTTACACCAAGTAACACAGACATACACTGACACGAAGTTACAAAGACATACACTGACACCAAGTAACAAAGACATACACTGATACCCAGTAACACAGACACACACTTACACCAAGTAACAAAGACAGACACAGACACCAAGTAACAAAGACATACACTGATACCCAGTAACACAGACACACATTTACACCAAGTAACAGAGACATACACTGAAACCAAGTAACAAAGACATACACTTACACCAAGTAACAAAGACATGCACTGACACCAAGTAACAAAGACATACACTGATACCCAGTAACACAGACACACACTTCCACCAAGTAACAAAGACAGACACTGAAACCCAGTAACAGAGACACTCACTTACCCCAAGTCACAAAGACATACACTGACACCCAGCAACAATGTCATACACTGACACACAGTAACAAAGACACACACTGACACCAAGTAACAAAGACACACACTGATACCCAGTAACACAGACATACACTTACTCCAAGTATCAAAGACAGACACTGACACCAAGTAGCAAAGACATACACTTACACCAAGTAACAAAGACATACACTGACAGCAAGTAACAAAGACATACACTGACACCAAGTAACACAGACATACACTGACACCAAGTAACAAAGACATACACTGATACCCAGTAACACAGACACACACTTACACCAAGTAACAAAGACAGACACAGACACCAAGTAACAAAGACATACACTGATACCCAGTAACACAGACACACATTTACACCATGTAACAGAGACATACACTGAAACCAAGTAACAAAGACATACACTTACACCAAGTAACAAAGACATGCACTGACACCAAGTAACAAAGACATACACTGATACCCAGTAACACAGACACACACTTCCACCAAGTAACAAAGACAGACACTGAAACCCAGTAACAGAGACACTCACTTACACCAAGTCACAAAGACATACACTGACACCCAGCAACAAAGTCATACACTGACACACAGTAACAAAGACACACACTGACACCAAGTAACAAAGACACACACTGATACCCAGTAACACAGACATACACTTACTCCAAGTATCAAAGACAGACAATGACACCAAGTAGCAAAGACATACACTTACACCAAGTAACAAAGACATACACTGACACCAAGTAACAAAGACATACACTGACACCAAGTAACACAGACATACACTGACACCAAGTAACAAAGACATATACTGATACCCAGTAACACAGACACATAATTACACCAAGTCACAAAGACATAACCTGACACCCAGTAACAAAGACACACAATGACACCAAGTAACAAAGGCACACACTGACACCAAGTAACAAGGACATACACTGATACCCAGTAACACAGACACACACTTACACCAAGTAACAAAGACATACACTGACACCAAGTAACAAAGCCATTCACTGATACCCAGTAACACAGACACACATTTACACCAAGTAACAAAGACATACACTGTCACCAAGTAACAAAGACATACACTGAAACCCAGTAGCACAGACACACACTTTCACCAAGTAACAAAGGCATACACTGATACTCAGTTACACAGACACACACTTACACCAAGTAACAAAGACATTCACTGACACCAAGTAACAAAGGCATACACTGACACCAAGTGACAAAGTCATACACTGACACCCAGTAACAAAGACATACACTTGCACCAAGTACCAAAGACATACACTTACACAAAGTAACAAAGACATACACTGACAACAAGTAGCAAAGACATACACTGATACCCAGTAACACAGACACACACTTACACCAAGTAACACAGACATACACTGACACGAAGTAACAAAGACATACACTGACACCAAGTAACAAAGACATACACTGATACCCAGTAACACAGACACACACTTACACCAGGTAACAAAGACAGACACAGACACCAAGTAACAAAGACATACACTGATACCCAGTAACACAGACACACACTTACAACAAGTAACAAAGACATACACTTACACCAAGTAACAAAGACATGCACTGACACCAAGTAACAAAGACATACACTGATACCCAGTAACACAGACACACACTTCCACCAAGTAACAAAGACAGACACTGAAACCCAGTAACAGAGACACTCACTTACATCAAGTCACAAAGACATACACTGACACCCAGAAACAAAGACATACACTGACACACAGTAACAAAGACACACACTGACACCAAGTAACAAAGACACACACTGATACCCAGTAACACATACATACACTTACTCCAAGTATCAAAGACAGACACTGACACCAAGTAGCAAAGACATACACTTACACCAAGTAACAAAGACATACACTGACAGCAAGTAACAAAGACATACACTTACACCAAGTAACAAAGACATACACTGACACCAAGTAACAAAGACATACACTTACACCAAGTAACAAAGACAGACAATGACACCAAGTAACAAAGACATACACTGATACCCAGTAACACAGACACACACTTACACCAAGTAACAGAGACATACACTGAAACCAAGTAACAAAGACATACACTTACACCAAGTAACAAAGACATGCACTGACACCAAGTAACAAAGACACACATTGATACCCAGTAACACAGACATACACTTACTCCAAGTATCAAAGTCAGACACTGACACCAAGTAGCAAAGACATACACTGACACACAGTAACAAAGACACACACTGACACCAAGTGACAAAGACACACACTTACACCATGTACACAGACATACACTTACACCAAGTAACAAAGAAAGAAACTGATACCCAGTAACACAGACACACACTGACCCCCAGTAACAAAGACACACACTGACACAAAGTAACAAAGACACACACTGACACCAACAAAGACATACACAGACACCAAGTAACGAAGACATACACTGATAACCAGTAACACAGACAAACACTTACACCAAGTATCACAGACATACACAGACACCAAGTAACAAAGACCTACACTGATACCCAGTGACACAGACACACTCTTACACGAAGTAACAAAGACACACACTGATACCCAGGAACACAGACACACACTTACACCAAGTATCACAGACATACACAGACACCAACTAACAAAGACATACACTGATACCCAGAAACACAGACAAACACTTACACCACGTAACGAAGACATACACTGACACCAAGTAACAAATACATACACTTACAGCAAATAACACAGACATACACTGGCACCAAGCAACAGAGATATACACTTACACCAACTAACAAAGACACACACTTCCACCATGTTACACAGACATACACTTACACTAAGAAACAAAGACATGCACTTACACCAAGTAAGAAAGACACACACTTACACCAAGTAACACAGACCTACACTGACACCAAGTAACAAAGACATACACTGACACCCAGCAACACAGACACACTCTTACACCAAGTAACAGAGACAGACACTGATACCCAGTAACACAGGCACACACTTACACCAAGTATCAAAGACATGCACTGACACCAAGTAGCAAAGACATACACTTACACCATTTAACAAAGACATACACTTGCACCAAGTAACAAAGACATACACTGACACCAAGTAACAAAGACACACAGTTACACCAAGTAACACAGGCATACACTGACACCAAGTAACAAAGACATACACTGATACCCAGTAACACAGACACACACTTACACCAAGTAACAAAGACATACACTGATACCCAGCAACACAGACACAAACTTACACCAAGTAACAAAGAAAGACACTGATACCCAGTAACACAGACATACATTTACACCAAGTATCAAAGACAAACACTGACACCAAGTAACAAAGACACACAGTTACACCAAGTAACACAGACATACACTGACACCAAGTAACAAAGACATACACTGATACCCAGTAACACAGACACACACTTACACCAAGTAACAAAGACAGACACTGAGACCCAGTAACACAGACACACACTTACACCAGGTCACAAAGACACAGACTGACATCCAGTAACAAAGACAGACACTGAAACCCAGTAACGCAGACACACACTTACACCAAGTAACAAAGACAGAGACTGAAACCCAGCAGCACAGACACACACTGACACCCAGTAACAAAGACATACACTGCACCCAGTGAGAAAGAAGCACACTGACACACAGTAACAAAGACATACACTGATACCCAGTAACAAAGACATACACTGACACCAATTAACAAAGACACACACTGATACCCAGTAATACAGACACACACTTACACCAAGTAACAAAGACATACAGTGACACCAAGTAACAAAGACATGCACTGACACCAAGTAACAAAGGCAGAAACTGACACCAAGTAACAATGACAAACACTTGACACCCAGGAACACAGATACACACTGACACCCAGTAACAAAGAGAAAAACTGACACCAAGGAACAAAGACACACAATGACACCAAGTAACAAAGACATCCACTTACACCAAGTACAAAGACATACACTGACACCAAGTAACAAAGACATACAATTGTACCCAGTAACACAGACACGCTCTGACACCCAGTAACAAAGACATACACTGACACCAAGGAACAAAGACAGACACTGATACCCAGTAACACAGACACACACTTACACCAAGTAACAAAGATATGCACTTACACCAAGTAAGAAAGACACATACTTACACCAAGTAACACAGACCTACGCTGACACCAAGTAACAAAGACATATACTGATTCCCAACAACACAGACACACTCTTACACCAAGTAACAAAGACAGACACTGATACCCAGTAACAAAGACATGCACTGACACCCTGTAACAAAGACTCACACTGACACCAAGTAACAAAGACATACACCTACACCAAGTAACAAAGACATACACTGACACCCAGTAAAAAAGACACGCACTGACACCCAGTAACAAAGACACACACTGACACCAAGTAACAAAGACACACACTGACACCCAGTAACACAGACATACACCTACACCAAGTAACAAAGACATACACTGACACCCAGTAAAAAAGACACGCACTGACACCAAGGAACAAAGACACACAATGACACCAAGTAACAAAGACATCCACTTACACCAAGTACAAAGACATACACTGACACCAAGTAACAAAGACATACAATTGTACCCAGTAACACAGACACGCTCTGACACCCAGTAACAAAGACATACACTGACACCAAGGAACAAAGACAGACACTGATACCCAGTAACACAGACACACACTTACACCAAGTAACAAAGATATGCACTTACACCAAGTAAGAAAGACACATACTTACACCAAGTAACACAGACCTACGCTGACACCAAGTAACAAAGACATATACTGATTCCCAACAACACAGACACACTCTTACACCAAGTAACAAAGACAGACACTGATACCCAGTAACAAAGACATGCACTGACACCCTGTAACAAAGACTCACACCTACACCAAGTAACAAAGACATACACTGACACCCAGTAAAAAAGACACGCACTGACACCCAGTAACAAAGACACACACTGACACCAAGTAACAAAGACATACACTGACACCCAGTAACACAGACACACACTTAAACAAAGTAACAAAGACATACACTGATACCAATTAAGAAATACATACAGTGATAGCCAGTGACACAGACACACACTTACACCAAGTAACAAAGACATGCACTGACACCAAGTAACAAAGACATACACTTACACCAAGTAACAAAGACATACACTTACACGAAGTAAAAAAGACATACATTGACACCAAGTAACAAAGACAGACACTGAGACCCAGTAACACAGACACACACTTACACCTGGTCACAAAGCCACACACTGACATCCAGTAACAAAGACAGACACTGAAACCCAGTAACACAGACACACACTTACACCAAGTAACAAAGACAGAGACTGAAACCCAGCAGCACAGACACACACTTACACCAAGTAACAAAGACACACACTGACACCCAGTAACAAAGACATACACTGCACCCAGTGAGAAAGAAGCACACTGACACACAGTAACAAAGACATACACTGATACCCAGTAACAAAGACATACACTGACACCAATTAACAAAGACACACACTGATACCCAGTAATACAGACACACACTTACACCAAGTAACAAAGACATACACTGACACCAAGTAACAAAGACATGCACTGACACCAAGTAACAAAGGCAGAAACTGACACCAAGTAACAATGACAAACACTTGACACCCAGGAACACAGATACACACTGACACCCAGTAACAAAGAGAAAAACTGACACCAAGTAACAAAGACACAGAATGACACCAAGTAACACAGACATGCACTGACACCAAGTAACAAAGACATCCACTTACAACAAGTACAAAGACATACACTGACACCAAGTAACAAAGACATGCAATTGTACCCAGTAACACAGACATGCTCTGACACCCAGTAACAAAGACATACACTGACACCAAGTAACAAAGACAGACACTGCTACCCAGTAACACAGACACACACTTACACCAAGTAACAAAGTCATGCACTTACACCAAGTAAGAAGGACACATACTTACACCAAGTAACACAGACAGACACTGATACCCAGTTACAAAGACATGCACTGACACCCTGTAACAAAGACTCACACTGACACCAAGTAACAAAGACATAAACCTACACCAAGTAACAAAGACAT
The DNA here is from genome assembly GCF_036365525.1 of Heterodontus francisci. Lineage (NCBI taxonomy): Eukaryota > Metazoa > Chordata > Chondrichthyes > Heterodontiformes > Heterodontidae > Heterodontus > Heterodontus francisci. The sequence goes on from NW_027140677.1 coordinate 2,109,963, forward strand.
ACACTGACACCCAGTAACAAAGACACGCACTGACACCCAGTAACAAAGACACACACTGACACCAAGTAACAAAGACATGCACTGATACCCAGTAACACAGACACACACTTAAACAAAGTAACAAAGACATACACTGATACCAATTAAGAAAGACATACACTGATACCCAGTGACACAGGCACACACTTACACCAAGTAACAAAGACATGCACTGACACCAAGTAACAAAGACATACAATTACACCAAGTAACAAAGACATACACTTACACCAAGTAACAAAGACATACACTTACACGAAGTAAAAAAGACATACATTGACACCAAGTAACAAAGACAGACACTGAGACCCAGTAACACAGACACACACTTACACCTGGTCACAAAGCCACACACTGACATCCAGTAACAAAGACAGACACTGAAACCCAGTAACACAGACACACACTTACACCAAGTAACAAAGACAGAGACTGAAACCCAGCAGCACAGACACACACTTACACCAAGTAACAAAGACACACACTGACACCCAGTAACAAAGACATACACTGCACCCAGTGAGAAAGAAGCACACTGACACACAGTAACAAAGACATACACTGATACCCAGTAACAAAGACATACACTGACACCAATTAACAAAGACACACACTGATACCCAGTAATACAGACACACACTTACACCAAGTAACAAAGACATACACTGACACCAAGTAACAAAGACATGCACTGACACCAAGTAACAAAGGCAGAAACTGACACCAAGTAACAATGACAAACACTTGACACCCAGGAACACAGATACACACTGACACCCAGTAACAAAGAGAAAAACTGACACCAAGTAACAAAGACACAGAATGACACCAAGTAACACAGACATGCACTGACACCAAGTAACAAAGACATCCACTTACAACAAGTACAAAGACATACACTGACACCAAGTAACAAAGACATGCAATTGTACCCAGTAACACAGACATGCTCTGACACCCAGTAACAAAGACATACACTGACACCAAGTAACAAAGACAGACACTGCTACCCAGTAACACAGACACACACTTACACCAAGTAACAAAGTCATGCACTTACACCAAGTAAGAAGGACACATACTTACACCAAGTAACACAGACAGACACTGATACCCAGTTACAAAGACATGCACTGACACCCTGTAACAAAGACTCACACTGACACCAAGTAACAAAGACATAAACCTACACCAAGTAACAAAGACATACACTGACACCCAGTAACAAAGACACGCACTGACACCCAGTAACAAAGACACACACTGACACCAAGTAACAAAGACATGCACTGATACCCAGTAACACAGACACACACTTAAACAAAGTAACAAAGACATACACTGATACCAATTAAGAAAGACATACACTGATACCCAGTGACACAGGCACACACTTACACCAAGTAACAAAGACATGCACTGACACCAAGTAACAAAGACATACAATTACACCAAGTAACAAAGACATACACTTACACCAAGTAAAAAAGACATACATTGACACCAAGTAACAAAGACATACACTAACACCAACTAACAAAGACACACACTTACACCAAGTAACACAGACATACACTGACAACAAGTAACAAAGACATACACGTACGCCAAGTAACAAAGACACACACTTACACCAAGTAACAAAGATATACACTGACACCAAGTAACAAAGACATACACTTACACCAAGTCATACAGACATGCACTGACACCAAGTAACAACTACATATACTGACACCAAGCAACAAAGACACAAACTTACAACATGTAACACAGACAAACACTGACACCAAGTATCACAGACATACACAGACACCAACTAACAAAGACATACACTGATACCCAGAAACACAGACAAACACATACACCACGTAACAAAGACATACACTGAAACCAAGTAACAAAGGCATACACTTACACCAAGTAAAAATGACGTGCACTGGCACCAAGTAACAAAGACGTACACTTACACCAAGTAACAAAGACATGCACTGAGACCAAGTAACAAAGACATACACTTACACCAAGTAACACAGACATACACTGACACCAAGTAACAAAGACATACACTGACACCAAGTAACAAAGACATACACTTACACCATGTGACAAAGACATGCACTGACACCAAGTAACAAAGACATACACAGATACCCAGTAACACAGACACACACTTACACCAAGTAACACAGACATACACTGACACCATTTAACAAATACAGACACTGACACCAAGTAACAAAGATATGCACTGATACCCAGTAACACAGACACACACTTACACCAAGTAACAAAGACTGACAATGACACCAAGTAAAAAAGACATACACTGACACCAAGTAACAAAGACTTACACTTACACCAACTAACAAAGGCACACACTTACACCAAGTAACACTGACATACACTGACACCAAGTAACAAAGACATAAACTTACGCCAAGTAACAAAGTCACACACTTACACCAAGTAACAAAGACATACACTGACAACAAGTACCAAAGACATACACTTACACCAAGTCATACAGACATACACTGACACAAAGTAACAACTACATATACTGACACCAAGCAACAAAGACACAAACTTACAACAAGTAACAAAGACAAACACTGACACCAAGTATCAAAGACATACACTGACACCAATTAACAAAGACATACACTTACACCAAGTAACAAAGACATTTACTGACACCCAGTAACACAGACACACACTTACACCAAGTAACAAAGACAGACACTGATACCCCGTAACACAGACAGACACTTACACCAAGTCACAAAGACATACACTGACACCAATTAACAAAGACATACACTTACACCAAGTAACAAAGACATTTACTGACACCCAGTAACACAGACACACACTTACACCAAGTAACAAAGACAGACACTGATATCCCGTAACACAGACAGACACTTACACCAAGTCACAAAGACATACACTGACACCCAGTAACAAAGACATACGCTGACAACAAGTAACAAAGACAAACACTGACACCAAGTAACAAAGGCATACAGTTACACCAAGTAACAATGACATACACTGACACCAAGTAACAAAGACATAAACTGAGACCCAGTAACACAGACTCACACTTACACGAAGTAAAAAAGACATACACTGACACCCAGTAACACAGACACACACTTACAGCAAGTATCACAGACATACACAGACACCAACTAACAAAGACATACACTGATACCCAGAAACACAGACAAACACTTCCACCACGTAACAAAGACATACACTGACACCAAGTAACAAAGGCATACACTTACACCAAGTAACAATGACGTGCACTGGCACCAAGAAACAAAGACGTACACTTACACCAAGTAACAAAGACATGCACTGACACCAAGTAACAAAGACATACACTTACACCAAGTAACACAGACATACACTGACACCAAGTAACAAAGACATACACTGACACCAAGTAACAAAGACATACACTTCCACCATGTGACAAAGACATACACTGACACCAAGTAACAAAGACAAACACTAATACCCAGTAACACAGACACACACTTACACCAAGTAACACAGACATACACAGACACCAAGTAACAAAGACATACACTGACACCAAGTAACAAAGTCATACACTGACACCAAGTAACAAAGACACACAGTTACACCAAGTAACACGGACATACACTGACACCAAGTAACAAAGACATACACTGATACCCAGTAACAAAGACACACACTTACACCAAGTTACACAGTCCTACACTGACACTAAGTAACAAAGTCATACACTGACACCCAGCAACACAGACACACTCTTACACCAAGTAACAAAGTCAGACACTGATACCCAGTAACACAGGCACACTCTTACACCGAGTAACAAAGACTTACACTGATACCCAGTAACGCAGACACACACTTACACCAAGGGACAAAGACATACACTGACACCAAGTAACAAAGACATACACATACACCAAGTCACACAGACATACACTGACACCAAGTAACAAAGACATACAATTACACCAACTAGCAAAGACACACACTTACACCAAGTAACACAGACATACACTGACACCAAGTAACAAAGACATACACTTACGCCAATTAACAAAGACACACACTTACAACAAGTAACAAAGACATACACTGACACCAAGTAACAAAGACATACACTGACACCAAGTCATACAGACATACACTGACACCAAGTAACAACTACATATACTGACACCAAGTAACAAAGACACAAACTTACAACAAGTAACACAGACATACACTTACACCAAGTAACAAAGACATACACTGATACCCAGTAACACAGACACACACTTACACCAAGTAAAAAGACATACACTGACACCCAGTAACACAGACACACACTTACACCAAGTAACAATGACAGACACTGATTCCCAGTAACACAGACACACACTTACACCAAGTCACAAAGACATAAACTGACACCCAGTAACAAAGACATACACTAACACCCAGTAACAAAGACAAACAATGACACCAAGTAACAAAGGCACACACTGACACCAAGTAACAAAGACATACACTGATACCCAAAAACACAGACACACACTTAAACAAAGTAACAAAGACATACACTGATAGCAATTAAGAAAGACATACACTGATACCCAGTGACACAGGCACACACTTACACCAAGTAACAAAGACATGCACTGACACCAAGTAACAAAGACATACACTTACACCAAGTAACAAAGACATACACTTACACCAAGTAAAAAAGACATACATTGACACCAAGTAACAAAGACATACACTAACACCAACTAACAAAGACACACACTTACACCAAGTAACACAGACATACACTGACAACAAGTAACAAAGACATACACGTACGCCAAGTAACAAAGACACACACTTACACCAAGTAACAAAGATATACACTGACACCAAGTAACAAAGACATACACTTACACCAAGTCATACAGACATGCACTGACACCAAGTAACAACTACATATACTGACACCAAGCAACAAAGACACAAACTTACAACATGTAACACAGACAAACACTGACACCAAGTATCACAGACATACACAGACACCAACTAACAAAGACATACACTGATACCCAGAAACACAGACAAAAACTTACACCACGTAACAAAGACATACACTGAAACCAAGTAACAAAGGCATACACTTACACCAAGTAAAAATGACGTGCACTGGCACCACGTAACAAAGACGTACACTTACACCAAGTAACAAAGACATGCACTGAGACCAAGTAACAAAGACATACACTTACACCAAGTAACACAGACATACACTGACACCAAGTAACAAAGACATACACTGACACCAGGTAACAAAGACATACACTTACACCATGTGACAAAGACATGCACTGACACCAAGTAACAAAGACATACACTGATACCCAGTAACACAGACACACACTTACACCAAGTAACACAGACATACACTGACACCATTTAACAAATACATACACTGACACCAAGTAACAAAGATATGCACTGATACCCAGTAACACAGACACACACTTACACCAAGTAACAAAGACAGACAATGACACCAAGTAAAAAAGACATACACTGACACCAAGTAACAAAGACTTACACTTACACCAACTAACAAAGGCACACACTTACACCAAGTAACACTGACATGCACTGACACCAAGTAACAAAGACATAAACTTACGCCAAGTAACAAAGTCACACACTTACACCAAGTAACAAAGACATACACTGACAACAAGTACCAAAGACATACACTTACACCAAGTCATACAGACATACACTGACACAAAGTAACAACTACATATACTGACACCAAGCAACAAAGACACAAACTTACAACAAGTAACAAAGACAAACACTGACACCAAGTATCAAAGACATACACTGACACCAATTAACAAAGACATACACTTACACCAAGTAACAAAGACATTTACTGACACCCAGTAACACAGACACACACTTACACCAAGTAACAAAGACAGACACTGATACCCCGTAACACAGACAGACACTTACACCAAGTCACAAAGACATACACTGACACCCAGTAACAAAGACATACGCTGACAACAAGTAACAAAGACATACACTGACACCAAGTAACAAAGGCATACAGTTACACCAAGTAACAATGACATACACTGACACCAAGTAACAAAGACATAAACTGAGACCCAGTAACACAGACTCACACTTACACGAAGTAACAAAGACATACACTGACACCCAGTAACACAGACACACACTTACAGCAAGTATCACAGACATACACAGACACCAACTAACAAAGACATACACTGATACCCAGAAACACAGACAAACACTTACACCACGTAACAAAGACATACACTGACACCAAGTAACAAAGGCATACACTTACACCAAGTAACAATGTCGTGCACTGGCGCCAAGAAACAAAGACGTACACTTCCACCAAGTAACAAAGACATGCACTGACACCAAGTAACAAAGACATACACTTACACCAAGTAACACAGACATACACTGACACCAAGTAACAAAGACATACACTGAGACCAAGTAACAAAGACATACAGTTCCACCATGTGACAAAGACATACACTGACACCAAGTAACAAAGACATACACTAATACCCAGTAACACAGACACACACTTACACCATTTAACACAGACATACACAGACACCAAGTAACAAAGACATACACTGACACCAAGTAACAAAGTCATACACTGACACCAAGCAACAAAGACACACAGTTACACCAAGTAACACGGACATACACTGACACCAAGTAACAAAGACATACACTGATACCCAGTAACAAAGACACACACTTACACCAAGTTACACAGACCTACACTGACACTAAGTAACAAAGTCATACACTGACACCCAGCAACACAGACACACTCTTACACCAAGTAACAAAGTCAGACACTGATACCCAGTAACACAGGCACACTCTTACACCAAGTAACAAAGACTTACACTGATACCCAGTAACGCAGACACACACTTACACCAAGGGACAAAGACATACACTGACACCAAGTAACAAAGACATACACTTACACCAAGTCACACAGACATACACTGACACCAAGTAACAAAGACATACAATTACACCAACTAGCAAAGACACACACTTACACCAAGTAACACAGACATACACTGACACCAAGTAACAAAGACATACACTTACGCCAATTAACAAAGACACACACTTACACCAAGTAACAAAGACATACACTGACACCAAGTAACAAAGACATACACTGACACCAAGTCATACAGACATACACTGACACCAAGTAACAACTACATATACTGAAACCAAGTAACAAAGACACAAACTTACAACAAGTAACACAGACATACACTTACACCAAGTAACAAAGACATACACTGATACCCAGTAACACAGAAACACACTTACACCAAGTAACAAAGACATACACTGACACCCAGTAACACAGACACACACTTACACCAAGTAACAATGACAGACACTGATTCCCAGTAACACAGACACACACTTACACCAAGTCACAAAGACATAAACTGACACCCAGTAACAAAGACATACACTAACACCCAGTAACAAAGACAAACAATGACACCAAGTAACAAAGGCACACACTGACACCAAGTAACAAAGGCATACACTGATACCCAAAAACACAGACACACACTTACACCAAGTAACAAAGACATACTCTGACACAAAGTAACAAAGACATTCACTGATGCCCAGTAACACAGACACACACTTCCACCAAGTAACAAAGACATACACTGATACCCAGTAGCACAGACACACACGGACACCAAGTAACAAAGACATACACTGACACCCAGTAACAAAAACATACACTGACACCCAGTAACAAAAACATGCACTGACACCAAGCAACAAAGACATGCACTGAAACCAAGTAACAAAGACGTACACTTACACCAAGTAACAAAGACATACACTTACACCAAGTAACAAAGACATACACTGACACCAAGTAACAAAGACATACACTTAGAACAAGTAACAAATACATTCACTGATCCCCAGTAACACAGACACACACTTACACCAAGTAACAAAGAAATACAATGACACCAAGTAACAAACACATACACTTACACCAAGTAACACAGACATACACTGACACCAAGTAACAAAGACATACACTGACACCAAGTAACAAAGACGTACACTGATACCCAGTAACACAGACACACACTTACACCAATTAACATAGACATACACTGACACCAAGTAACAAAGACATGCACTTACACCAAGTAACAAAGACATGCACTGACACCAAGTAACAAAGACATACACTTACACCAAGTAACAAAGTCATACACTGACACCAAGTAACAAAGACATACACTTAGACCAAGTAACACAGACATACACTGACAAAAAGTAACAAAGGCATACACTGACACCCAGGAACACAGACACACACTTGCACCAAGTAACAAAGACAGAAACTGAGACACAGTAACACAGACACACACTTACACCAAGTCACAACGACATACACTGACACCAAGTAACAAAGGCATACACTTACACCAAGTAACAAAGACAAACACTGACCCCCAGTAACAAAGACACACACTGACACCAAGTAACAAAGACACACACTGACACCAAGTAACAAAGACATACACAGACACCAAGTAACGAAGACATACACTGATGCCCAGTAACACAGACACACACTTGCACCAAGTATCACAGACATACACAAACACCAAGTAACAAAGACATACACTTACACCAAGTCACACAGACATACACTGACACCAAGTAAGAAAGACATACAATTACACCAACTAACAAAGACACACACTTACACCAAGTAACACAGACATACACTGACACCAAGTAACAAAGACATACACTTACGCCAAGTAACAAAGACACACACTTACACCAAGTAACAAAGACATACACTGACACCAAGTAACGAAGACATACACTTACACCAAGTCATACAGACATACACTGACACCAAGTAACAACTACATATACTGACACCAAGTAACAAAGACACAAACTTACAACAAGTAACAATGACATACACTGACACCAAGTATCAAAGACATACACTGACACCAAGTAACAAAGACATACACTTACACCAGGTAACAAAGACATACACTGACACCCAGTAACACAGACACACACTTACACCAAGTAACAAAGACAGACACTGATACCCAGTAACACAGACACACACTTACACCAAGTCACAAAGACATACACTGACACCCAGTAACCAAGACATACAGTGACACCCAGTAACAACGACACACACTGACACCAAGTAACAAAGACACACACTGACACCAAGTAACAAAGACATACACTGACACCAATTAACAAAGACATACACTGATACCCAGTAACACAGACACACACTTACACCAAGTAACAAAAACATAAACTGACACCAAGTAACAAAGGAATACACTTACACCAAGTAACAAAGACATACACTGACACCAAGTAACAAAGACATACACTGAGACCCAGTAACACAGACACACACTTACACGAAGTAACAAAGACATACACTGATACCCAGTAATACAGACACACACTTACACCAAGTATCACAGACATACACAGACACCAACTAACAAAGACATACACTGATACCCAGTAACACAGACAAACACTTACACCACGTAACAAAGACATAAACTGACACCAAGTAACAAAGGCATACACTTACACCAAGTAACAAAGACAGACACTTACGCCAAGTAACAAAGACATACACTGACACCAAGTAACAAAGACATACACTGATACCCAGTAACACAGACACACACTTACACCAAGTAACACAGACATACACTGACAACGAGTAACAAAGACATACACTGGCACCAAGTAACAAAGACATACACTGACACCCAGTAACACAGACACAGACTTACACCAAGTAACAAAGACAGACAATGACACCAAGTGACAAAGACATACACTGATACCCAGTAACACAGACACACACTTACACCAAGTAACAGAGACATACACTGACACCAAGTAACAAAGACATACACTTACACCAAGTAACAAAGACATACACTGACACCAAGTAACAAAGACATACACTTAGACCAATTAACACAGACAGAAACTGATACCCAGTAACACAGACACACATTTACACTAAGTCACAAAGACATACACTGACACCCAGTAACAAAGACAAACACTGACCCCCAGTAACAAAGACACACACTGACACAAAGTAACAAAGACACACACTGACACCAACAAAGGCATACACAGACACCAAGTAACGAAGACATACACTGATAACCAGTAACACAGACAAACACTTACACCAAGTATCACAGACATACACAGACACCAAGTAACAAAGACCTACACTGATACCCAGTGACACAGACACACTCTTACACGAAGTAACAAAGACACACACTGATACCCAGGAACACAGACACACACTTACACCAAGTATCACAGACATACACAGACACCAACTAACAAAGACATACACTGATACCCAGAAACACAGACAAACACTTACACCACGTAACGAAGACATACACTGACACCAAGTAACAAATACATACACTTACACCAAATAACACAGACATACACTGGCACCAAGCAACAGAGATATACACTTACAAAAACTAACAAAGACACACACTTCCACCATGTGACACAGACATACACTTACACTAAGAAACAAAGACATGCACTTAAACCAAGTAAGAAAGACACACCCTTACACCAAGTAACACAGACCTACACTGACACCAAGTAACAAAGACATACACTGACACCCAGCAACACAGACACACTATTACACCAAGTAACAAAGACAGACACTGATACCCAGTAAGACAGGCACACACTTACACCAAGTATCAAAGACATGCACTGACACCAAGTAGCAAAGACATACACTTACACCATTTAACAAAGACATACACTTACACGAAGTAACAAAGACATACACTGATACCCAGTAACACAGACACACACTTACACCAGGTAGCACAGACATACACAGACACCAACTAACAAAGACATACACTGATACCAAGTAACACAGACACACACTTACACCACGTAACAAAGACATACACTGACACCAAGTAACAAAGGCATACACTTACACCAAGTAACAAAGACGTGCACTGTCACCAAGTAACAAAGACGTACACTTACACCAAGTAACAAAGACAGACACTTACGCCAAGTAACAAAGACATACACTGACACCAAGTAACAAAGACATACACTGATACCCAGTAACACAGACACACACTTACACCAAGTAACACAGACATACACTGACAACTAGTAACAAAGACATACACTGGCACCAAGTAACAAAGACACACACTGACACCCAGTAACACAGACACACACTTACACCAAGTAACAAAGACAGACAATGACACCAAGTGACAAAGACATACACTGATACCCAGTAACACAGACACACACTTACACCAAGTAACAGAGACATACACTGACACCAAGTAACAAAGACATACACTTACACCAAGTGACAAAGACATACACTGACACCAAGTAACAAAGACATACACTTAGACCAATTAACACAGACATACACTGACGCCAAGTAACAAAGGCATACACTGACACCCAGGAACACAGACACACACTTACACCAAGTAACAAAGAAAGAAACTGATACCCAGTAACACAGACACACACTTACATTAAGTCACAAAGACATACACTGACACCCAGTAACAAAGACAAACACTGACCCCCAGTAACAAAGACACACACTGACACAAAGTAACAAAGACACACACTGACAACAACAAAGACATACACAGACTCCAAGTAACGAAGACATACACTGATAACCAGTAACACAGACAAACACTTACACCAAGTATCACAGACATACACAGACACCAAGTAACAAAGACCTACACTGATACCCAGTGACACAGACTCACTCTTACACGAAGTAACAAAGACACACACTGATACCCAGGAACACAGACACACACTTACACCAAGTATCACAGACATACACAGACACCAACTAACAAAGACATACACTGATACCCAGAAACACAGACAAACACTTACACCACGTAACGAAGACATACACTGACACCAAGTAACAAATACATACACTTACACCAAATAACACAGACATACACTGGCACCAAGCAACAGAGATATACACTAACACCAACTAACAAAGACACACACTTCCACCATGTTACACAGACATACACTTACACTAAGAAACAAAGACATGCACTTACACCAAGTAAGAAAGACACACACTTACACCAAGTAACACAAACCTAAACTGACACCAAGTAACAAAGACATACACTGACACCCAGCAACACAGACACACTCTTACACCAAGTAACAAAGACAGACACTGATACCCAGTAACACAGGCACACACTTACACCAAGTATCAAAGACATGCACTGACACCAAGTAGCAAAGACATACACTTACACCATTTAACAAAGACATACACTTGCACCAAGTAACAAAGACATACACTGACACCAAGTAACAAAGACACACAGTTACACCAAGTAACACAGGCATACACTGACACCAAGTAACAAAGACATACACTGACACCCAGCAACACAGACACACTCTTACACCAAGTAACAAAGACAGACACTGATACCCAGTAACACAGACACACACTTACACCAAGTAACAAAGACATACACTGATACCCAGCAACACAGACACAAACTTACACCAAGTAACAAAGAAAGACACTGATACCCAGTAACACAGACATACATTTACACCAAGTATCAAAGACAAACAGACACCAAGTAACAAAGACACACAGTTACACCAAGTAACACAGACATACACTGACACCAAGTAACAAAGACATACACTGATACCCAGTAACACAGACACACACTTACACCAAGTAACAAAGACAGACACTGATACCCAGTAACACAGACACACACTTACACCAAGTAACCGAGACATACACTGACACCAAGTAACAAAGACATACACTTACACCAAGTGACAAAGACATACAATGACACCAAGTAACAAAGACATACACTTAGACCAATTAACACAGACATACACTGACACCAAGTAACAAAGGCATACAGTGACACCCAGGAACACAGACATGCACTTACACCAAGTAACAAAGAGAGAAACTGATACCCAGTAACACAGACACACACTTACACTAAGTCACAAAGACATACACTGACACCCAGTAACAAAGACAAACACTGACCCCCAGTAACAAAGACACACACTGACACAAAGTAACAAAGACACACACTGACACCAACAAAGACATACACAGACACCAAGTAACGAAGACATACACTGATAACCAGTAACACAGACAAACACTTACACCAAGTATCACAGACATACACAGACACCAAGTAACAAAGACCTACACTGATACCCAGTGACACAGACACACTCTTACACGAAGTAACAAAGACACACACTGATACCCAGGAACACAGACACACACTTACACCAAGTATCACAGACATACACAGACACCAACTAACAAAGACATACACTGATACCCAGAAACACAGACAAACACTTACACCACGTAACGAAGACATACACTGACACCAAGTAACAAATACATACACTTACACCAAATAACACAGACATACACTGGCACCAAGCAACAGAGATATACACTGACACCAACTAACAAAGACACACACTTCCACCATGTTACACAGACAGACACTTACACTAAGAAACAAAGACATGCACTTACACCAAGTAAGAAAGACACACACTTACACCAAGTAACACAGACCTACACTGACACCAAGTAACAAAGACATACACTGACACCCAGCAACACAGACACACTCTTACACCAAGTAACAAAGACAGACACTGATACCCAGTAACACAGGCACACACTTACACCAAGTATCAAAGACATGCACTGACACCAAGTAGCAAAGACATACACTTACACCATTTAACAAAGACATACACTTGCACCAAGTAACAAAGACATACACTGACACCAAGTAACAAAGACACACAGTTACACCAAGTAACACAGGCATACACTGACACCAAGTAACAAAGACATACACTGACACCCAGCAACACAGACACACTCTTACACCAAGTAACAGAGACATACACTGACACCAAGTAACAAAGACATACACTTACACCAAGTGACAAAGACATACACTGACACCAAGTAACAAAGACATACACTTAGACCAATTAACACAGACATACACTGACACCAAGTAACAAAGGCATACACTGACACCCAGGAACACAGACACACTCTTACACGAAGTAACAAAGACACACACTGATACCCAGGAACACAGACACACACTTACACCAAGTATCACAGACATACACAGACACCAACTAACAAAGACATACACTGATACCCAGAAACACAGACAAACACTTACACCACGTAACGAAGACATACACTGACACCAAGTAACAAATACATACACTTACACCAAATAACACAGACATACACTGGCACCAAGCAACAGAGATATACACTTACAAAAACTAACAAAGACACACACTTCCACCATGTGACACAGACATACACTTACACTAAGAAACAAAGACATGCACTTAAACCAAGTAAGAAAGACACACACTTACACCAAGTAACACAGACCTACACTGACACCAAGTAACAAAGACATACACTGACACCCAGCAACACAGACACACTATTACACCAAGTAACAAAGACAGACACTGATACCCAGTAAGACAGGCACACACTTACACCAAGTATCAAAGACATGCACTGACACCAAGTAGCAAAGACATACACTTACACCATTTAACAAAGACATACACTTACACGAAGTAACAAAGACATACACTGATACCCAGTAACACAGACACACACTTACACCAGGTAGCACAGACATACACAGACACCAACTAACAAAGACATACACTGATACCAAGTAACACAGACACACACTTACACCACGTAACAAAGACATACACTGACACCAAGTAACAAAGGCATACACTTACACCAAGTAACAAAGACGTGCACTGTCACCAAGTAACAAAGACGTACACTTACACCAAGTAACAAAGACAGACACTTACGCCAAGTAACAAAGACATACACTGACACCAAGTAACAAAGACATACACTGATACCCAGTAACACAGACACACACTTACACCAAGTAACACAGACATACACTGACAACTAGTAACAAAGACATACACTGGCACCAAGTAACAAAGACACACACTGACACCCAGTAACACAGACACACACTTACACCAAGTAACAAAGACAGACAATGACACCAAGTGTCAAAGACATACACTGATACCCAGTAACACAGACACACACTTACACCAAGTAACAGAGACATACACTGACACCAAGTAACAAAGACATACACTTACACCAAGTGACAAAGACATACACTGACACCAAGTAACAAAGACATACACTTAGACCAATTAACACAGACATACACTGACACCAAGTAACAAAGGCATACACTGACACCCAGGAACACAGACACACACTTACACCAAGTAACAAAGAAAGAAACTGATACCCAGTAACACAGACACACACTTACACTAAGTCACAAAGACATACACTGACACCCAGTAACAAAGACAAACACTGACCCCCAGTAACAAAGACACACACTGACTCAAAGTAACAAAGACACACACTGACACCAACAAAGACATACACAGACACCAAGTAACGAAGACATACACTGATAACCAGTAACACAGACAAACACTTACACCAAGTATCACAGACATACACAGACACCAAGTAACAAAGACCTACACTGATACCCAGTGACACAGACACACTCTTACACGAAGTAACAAAGACACACACTGATACCCAGGAACACAGACACACACTTACACCAAGTATCACAGACATACACAGACACCAACTAACAAAGACATACACTGATACCCAGAAACACAGACAAACACTTACACCACGTAACGAAGACATACACTGACACCAAGTAACAAATACATACACTTACAGCAAATAACACAGACATACACTGGCACCAAGCAACAGAGATATACACTAACACCAACTAACAAAGACACACACTTCCACCATGTTACACAGACATACACTTACACTAAGAAACAAAGACATGCACTTACACCAAGTAAGAAAGACACACACTTACACCAAGTAACACAAACCTAAACTGACACCAAGTAACAAAGACATACACTGACACCCAGCAACACAGACACACTCTTACACCAAGTAACAAAGACAGACACTGATACCCAGTAACACAGGCACACACTTACACCAAGTATCAAAGACATGCACTGACACCAAGTAGCAAAGACATACACTTACACCATTTAACAAAGACATACACTTGCACCAAGTAACAAAGACATACACTGACACCAAGTAACAAAGACACACAGTTACACCAAGTAACACAGGCATACACTGACACCAAGTAACAAAGACATACACTGACACCCAGCAACACAGACACACTCTTACACCAAGTAACAAAGACAGACACTGATACCCAGTAACACAGACACACACTTACACCAAGTAACAAAGACATACACTGATACCCAGCAACACAGACACAAACTTACACCAAGTAACAAAGAAAGACACTGATACCCAGTAACACAGACATACATTTACACCAAGTATCAAAGACAAACAGACACCAAGTAACAAAGACACACAGTTACACCAAGTAACACAGACATACACTGACACCAAGTAACAAAGACATACACTGATACCCAGTAACACAGACACACACTTACACCAAGTAACAAAGACAGACACTGATACCCAGTAACACAGACACACACTTACACCAAGTAACCGAGACATACACTGACACCAAGTAACAAAGACATACACTTACACCAAGTGACAAAGACATACAATGACACCAAGTAACAAAGACATACACTTAGACCAATTAACACAGACATACACTGACACCAAGTAACAAAGGCATACACTGACACCCAGGAACACAGACATGCACTTACACCAAGTAACAAAGAGAGAAACTGATACCCAGTAACACAGACACACACTTACACTAAGTCACAAAGACATACACTGACACCCAGTAACAAAGACAAACACTGACCCCCAGTAACAAAGACACACACTGACACAAAGTAACAAAGACACACACTGACACCAACAAAGACATACACAGACACCAAGTAACGAAGACATACACTGATAACCAGTAACACAGACAAACACTTACACCAAGTATCACAGACATACACAGACACCAAGTAACAAAGACCTACACTGATACCCAGTGACACAGACACACTCTTACACGAAGTAACAAAGACACACACTGATACCCAGGAACACAGACACACACTTACACCAAGTATCACAGACATACACAGACACCAACTAACAAAGACATACACTGATACCCAGAAACACAGACAAACACTTACACCACGTAACGAAGACATACACTGACACCAAGTGACAAATACATACACTTACACCAAATAACACAGACATACACTGGCACCAAGCAACAGAGATATACACTGACACCAACTAACAAAGACACACACTTCCACCATGTTACACAGACATACACTTACACTAAGAAACAAAGACATGCACTTACACCAAGTAAGAAAGACACACACTTACACCAAGTAACACAGACCTACACTGACACCAAGTAACAAAGACATACACTGACACCCAGCAACACAGACACACTCTTACACCAAGTAACAAAGACAGACACTGATACCCAGTAACACAGGCACACACTTACACCAAGTATCAAAGACATGCACTGACACCAAGTAGCAAAGACATACACTTACACCATTTAACAAAGACATACACTTGCACCAAGTAACAAAGACATACACTGACACCAAGTAACAAAGACACACAGTTACACCAAGTAACACAGGCATACACTGACACCAAGTAACAAAGACATACACTGACACCCAGCAACACAGACACACTCTTACACCAAGTAACAGAGACATACACTGACACCAAGTAACAAAGACATACACTTACACCAAGTGACAAAGACATACACTGACACCAAGTAACAAAGACATACACTTAGACCAATTAACACAGACATACACTGACACCAAGTAACAAAGGCATACACTGACACCCAGGAACACAGACACACACTTACACCAAGTAACAAAGAAAGAAACTGATACCCAGTAACACAGACACACACTTACACTAAGTCACAAAGACATACACTGACACCCAGTAACAAAGACAAACACTGACCCCCAGTAACAAAGACACACACTGACACAAAGTAACGAAGACATACACTGATAACCAGTAACACAGACAAACACTTACAAAAAGTATCACAGACATACACAGACACCAAGTAACAAAGACCTACACTGATACCCAGTGACACAGACACACTCTTACACGAAGTAACAAAGACACACACTGATACCCAGGAACACAGACACACACTTACACCAAGTATCACAGACATACACAGACACCAACTAACAAAGACATACACTGATACCCAGAAACACAGACAAACACTTACACCACGTAACGAAGACATACACTGACACCAAGTAACAAATACATACACTTACACCAAATAACACAGACATACACTGGCACCAAGCAACAGAGATATACACTAACACCAACTAACAAAGACACACACTTCCACCATGTTACACAGACATACACTTACACTAAGAAACAAAGACATGCACTTACACCAAGTAAGAAAGACACACACTTACACCAAGTAACACAAACCTACACTGACACCAAGTAACAAAGACATACACTGACACCCAGCAACACAGACACACTCTTACACCAAGTAACAAAGACAGACACTGATACCCAGTAACACAGGCACACACTTACACCAAGTATCAAAGACATGCACTGACACCAAGTAGCAAAGACATACACTTACACCATTTAACAAAGACATACACTTGCACCAAGTAACAAAGACATACACTGACACCAAGTAACAAAGACACACAGTTACACCAAGTAACACAGGCATACACTGACACCAAGTAACAAAGACATACACTGAAATCCAGCAACACAGACACACTCTTACACCAAGTAACAAAGACAGACACTGATACCCAGTAACACAGACAAACACTTACACCAAGTAACAAAGACATACACTGATACCCAGCAACACAGACACAAACTTACACCAAGTAACAAAGAAAGCCACTGATACCCAGTAACACAGACATACATTTACACCAAGTATCAAAGACAAACAGACACCAAGTAACAAAGACACACAGTTACACCAAGTAACACAGACATACACTGACACCAAGTAACAAAGACATACACTGATACCCAGTAACACAGACACACACTTACACCAAGTAACAAAGACAGACACTGATACCCAGTAACACAGACACACACTTACACCAAGTAACCGAGACATACACTGACACCAAGTAACAAAGACATACACTTACACCAAGTGACAAAGACATACACTGACACCAAGTAACAAAGACATACACTTAGACCAATTGACACAGACATACACTGACACCAAGTAACAAAGGCATACACTGACACCAAGTGACAAAGACATACACTGACACCAAGTAACAAAGACATACACTTAGACCAATTGACACAGACACACACTTACACCAAGTAACAAAGAAAGAAACTGATACCCAGTAACACAGACACACACTTACACTAAGTCACAAAGACATACACTGACACCCAGTAACAAAGACAAACACTGACCCCCAGTAACAAAGACACACACTGACACAAAGTAACAAAGACACACACTGACACCAACAAAGACATACACAGACACCAAGTAACGAAGACATACACTGATAACCAGTAACACAGACAAACACTTACACCAAGTATCACAGACATACACAGACACCAAGTAACAAAGACCTACACTGATACCCAGTGACACAGACACACTCTTACACGAAGTAACAAAGACACACACTGATACCCAGGAACACAGACACACACTTACACCAAGTATCACAGACATACACAGACACCAACTAACAAAGACATACACTGACACCAAGTAACAAATACATACACTTACACCAAATAACACAGACATACACTGGCACCAAGCAACAGAGATATACACTTACACCAACTAACAAAGACACACACTTCCACCATGTTACACAGACATACACTTACACTAAGAATTAAAGACATGCACTTACACCAAGTAAGAAAGACACACACTTACACCAAGTAACACAGACCTACACTGACACCAAGTAACAAAGACATACACTGACACCCAGCAACACAGACACACTCTTACACCAAGTAACAAAGACAGACACTGATACCCAGTAACACAGGCACACACTTACACCAAGTATCAAAGACATGCACTGACACCAAGTAGCAAAGACATACACTTACACCATTTAACAAAGACATACAATTGCACCAAGTAACAAAGACATACACTGACACCAAGTAACAAAGACACACAGTTACACCAAGTAACACAGGCATACACTGACACCAAGTAACAAAGACATACACTGACACCCAGCAACACAGACACACTCTTACACCAAGTAACAAAGACAGACACTGATACCCAGTAACACAGACACACACTTACACCAAGTAACAAAGACATACACTGATACCCAGCAACACAGACACAAACTTACACCAAGTAACAAAGAAAGACACTGATACCCAGTAACACAGACATACATTTACACCAAGTATCAAAGACAAACACTGACACCAAGTAACAAAGACACACAGTTACACCAAGTAACACAGACATACACTGACACCAAGTAACAAAGACATACACTGATACCCAGTAACACAGACACACACTTACACCAAGTAACAAAGACAGACACTGAGACCCAGTAACACAGACACACACTTACACCAGGTCACAAAGACACACACTGACATCCAGTAACAAAGACAGACACTGAAACCCAGTAACACAGACACACACTTACACCAAGTAACAAAGACAGAGACTGAAACCCAGCAGCACAGACACACACTGACACCCAGTAACAAAGACATACACTGCACCCAGTGAGAAAGAAGCGCACTGACACACAGTAACAAAGACATACACTGATACCCAGTAACAAAGACATACACTGACACCAATTAACAATGACACACACTGATACCCAGTAATACAGACACACACTTACACCAAGTAACAAAGACATACAGTGACACCAAGTAACAAAGACATGCACTGACACCAAGTAACAAAGGCAGAAACTGACACCAAGTAACAATGACAAACACTTGACACCCAGGAACACAGATACACACTGACACCCAGTAACAATGAGAAAAACTGACACCAAGTAACAAAGACATCCACTTACACCAAGTACAAAGACATACACTGACACCAAGTAACAAAGACATACAATTGTACCCAGTAACACAGACACGCTCTGACACCCAGTAACAAAGACATACACTGACCCCAAGTAACAAAGACAGACACTGCTACCCAGTAACACAGACACACACTTACACCAAGTAACAAAGTCATGCACTTACACCAAGTAAGAAAGACACATACTTACACCAAGTAACACAGACAGACACTGATACCCAGTTACAAAGACATGCACTGACACCCTGTAACAAAGACTCACACTGACACCAAGTAACAAAGACATACACCTACACCAAGTAACAAAGACATACACTGACACCCAGTAACAAAGACACGCACTGACACCCAGTAACAAAGACGCACACTGACACCAAGTAACAAAGACATGCACTGATACCCAGTAACACAGACACACACTTAAACAAAGTAACAAAGACATACACTGATACCAATTAAGAAAGACATACACTGATACCCAGTGACACAGGCACACACTTACACCAAGTAACAAAGACATGCACTGACACCAAGTAACAAAGACATACACTTACACCAAGTAACAAAGACATACACTTACACCAAGTAAAAAAGACATACATTGACACCAAGTAACAAAGACAGACACTAACACCAACTAACAAAGACACACTCTTACACCAAGTAACACAGACATACACTGACAACAAGTAACAAAGACATACACGTACGCCAAGTACAAAGATATACACTGACACCAAGTAACAAAGACATACACTTACACCAAGTCATACAGACATGCACTGACACCAAGTAACAACTACATATACTGACACCAAGCAACAAAGACACAAACTTACAACATGTAACACAGACAAACACTGACACCAAGTATCACAGACATACACAGACACCAACTAACAAAGACATACACTGATACCCAGAAACACAGACAAACACTTACACCACGTAACAAAGACATACACTGAAACCAAGTAACAAAGGCATACACTTTCTTTTGGGCCTCCTTATCTCAAAAGATATACTGAACCAAGCAACAAAGACACAAACTTACAACATGTAACACAGACAAACACTTACACCAAGTAACAAAGACATACACTGATACCCAGTAACACAGACACACACTTACACCAAGTAACACAGACATACACTGACACCATTTAACAAATACATACACTGACACCAAGTAACAAAGATATGCACTGATACCCAGTAACACAGACACACACTTACACCAAGTAACAAAGACAGACTCTGACACCAAGTAACAAAGACTTACACTTACACCAACTAACAAAGGCACACACTTACACCAAGTAACACTGACAGACACTGACACCAAGTAACAAAGACATAAACTTACGCCAAGTAACAAAGTCACACACTTACACCAAGTAACAAAGACATACACTGACAACAAGTACCAAAGACATACACTTACACCAAGTCATACAGACATACACTGACACAAAGTAACAACTACATATACTGACACCAAGCAACAAAGACACAAACTTACAACAAGTAACAAAGACAAACACTGACACCAAGTATCAAAGACATACACTGACACCAATTAACAAAGACATACACTTACACCAAGTAACAAAGACATTTACTGACACCCAGTAACACAGACACACACTTACACCAAGTAACAAAGACAGACACTGATACCCAGTAACACAGACAGATACTTACACCAAGTCACAAAGACATACACTGACACCCAGTAACAAAGACATACGCTGACAACAAGTAACAAAGACATACACTGACACCAAGTAACAAAGGCATACAGTTACACCAAGTAACAATGACATACACTGACACCAAGTAACAAAGACATAAACTGAGACCCAGTAACACAGACTCACACTTACACGAAGTAACAAAGACATACACTGACACCCAGTAACACAGACACACACTTACAGCAAGTATCACAGACATACACAGACACCAACTAACAAAGACATACACTGATACCCAGAAACACAGACAAACACTTACACCACGTAACAAAGACATACACTGACACCAAGTAACAAAGGCATACACTTACACCAAGTAACAATGACGTGCACTGGCACCAAGAAACAAAGACGTACACTTACACCAAGTAACAAAGACATGCACTGACACCAAGTAACAAAGACATACACTTACACCAAGTAACACAGACATACACTGACACCAAGTAACAAAGACATACACTGACACCAAGTAACAAAGACATACACTTCCACCATGTGACAAAGACATACACTGACACCAAGTAACAAAGACATACACTAATACCCAGTAACACAGACACACACTTACACCAAGTAACAAAGACACACAGTTACACCAAGTAACACGGACATACACTGACACCAAGTAACAAAGACATACACTGATACCCAGTAACAAAGACACACACTTACACCAAGTTACACAGACCTACACTGACACTAAGTAACAAAGTCATACACTGACACCCAGCAACACAGACACACTCTTACACCAAGTAACAAAGTCAGACACTGATACCCAGTAACACAGGCACACACTTACACCAAGTATCAAACACATGCACTGACACCAAGTAGCAAAGACATACACTTACACCAAGTGACAAAGACATACACTTACACCAAGTAACAAAGACATACACTGACACCAAGTAACAAAGACACACAGTTACACCAAGTAACAAAGACACACAGTTACACCAAGTAACACGGGCATACACTGACACCAAGTAACGAAGACATACACAGATACCCAGTAACACAGACACACACTTACACCAAGTAACAAAGACAGACACTGATACCAAGTAACAAAGGCGTACACTTACACCAAGTAACAATGACGTGCACTGGCACCAAGAAACAAAGACGTACACTTACACCAAGTAACAAAGACATGCACTGACACCAAGTAACAAAGGCATACACTTACACCAAGTAACAATGACGTGCACTGGCACCAAGAAACAAAGACGTACACTTACACCAAGTAACACAGACATACACTGACACCCAGCAACACAGACACACTCTTACACCAAGTAATAAAGTCAGACACTGATACCCAGTAACACAGGCACACACTTACACCAAGTATCAAACACATGCACTGACACCAAGTAGCAAAGACATACACTTACACCAAGTGACAAAGACATACACTTACACCAAGTAACAAAGACATACACTGACACCAAGTAACAAAGTCATACACTGATACCCAGTAACACAGACACACACTTACACCAAGTAACAAAGACAGACAATGACACCAAGTAACAAAGACATACACTGATACCCAGTAACACAGACACACACTTACACCAAGTAACAGAGACATACACTGACACCAAGTTAGAAAGACATACACTTACACCAAGGAACAAAGACATACACTGACACCAAGTAACAAAGACATACACTTAGACCAAGAAACACAGACATACACTGACACCAAGTAACAAAGGCATACACTGACTGCCAGGAACACAGACACACACTTACACCAAGTAACAAAGACAGAAACTGATACCAAGTAACGAAGACATACACTGATACCCAGTAACACAGACACACACTTACACCAAGTATCACAGACACACACAGACACCAAGTACCAAAGACTTACACTGATACCCAGTAACACAGACACACACTTAGAGGAAGTAACAAAGACGTACACTGATACCCGGTAACACAGACACACACTTACACCAAGTATCTCAGACATACACAGACACCAACTAACAAAGACATACACTGATACCCAGAAACACAGACAAACACTGACACCTGACACCACGTAACAAAGTCATACACTGACACCAAATAACACAGACATAAACTGACACCAAGCAACAAAGATATACACTTACACCAACTAACAATGACACAGACTTACACCAAGTTACACAGACCTACACTGAAACTAAGTCACAAAGACATACACTGACACCCAGCAACACAGACACACTCTTACACCAAGTAACAAAGTCAGACACTGATGCCCAGTAACACAGGCACACACGTACACCAAGTATCAAACACATGCACTGACACCAAGTAGCAAAGACATACACTTACACCAAGTGACAAAGACATACACTTACACCAAGTAACAAAGACATACACTGACACCAAGTAACAAAGACACACAGTTACACCAAGTAACAAAGACACACAGTTACACCAAGTAACACGGGCATACACTGACACCAAGTAACAAAGACATACACTGATACCCAGTAACACAGACACACACTTACACCAAGTAACAAAGACAGACACTGATACCCAGTAACACAGACACACACTTACACAAGGTCACAAAGACACACACTGACATCCAGTAACAAAGACAGACACTGAAACCCAGTAACACAGACACACACTTACACCAAGTATCAAACACATGCACTGACACCAAGTAGCAAAGACATACACTTACACCAAGTAACAAAGACATACACTTACACCAAGTAACAAAGACATACACTGACACCAAGTAACAAAGACACACAGTTACACCAAGTAACACGGACATACACTGACACCAAGTAACAAAGACAAACACTGATACCCAGTAACACAGACACAAACTTACACCAAGTAACAAAGACACACACTGATACCCAGTAACACAGACACACACTTACACCAGGTCACAAAGACACACACTGACATCCAGTAACAAAGACAGACACTGAAACCCAGTAACACAGACACACACTTACACCAAGTAACAAAGACAGAGAATGAAACCCAGCAACACAGGCACACACTTACACCAAGTCACAAAGACAAACACTGACACCCAGTAACAAAGACATACACTGCACCCAGTGAGAAAGAAACACACTGACACACAGTAACAAAGACATACACTGATACCCAGTAACAAAGACAGACACTGACACCAATTCACCAAGACATACACTGATACCCAGTAATACAGACACACACTTACACCAAGCAACAAAGACATACACTGACACCAAGGAACAAAGACATACACTGACACAAAGTAACAAAGACAGACTCTTACTCGAAGTAACAAAGACAGACACTGACACCAAGTAACAATGACAAACACTGACACCCAGGAACACAGATACACACTGACACACAGTAACAAAGAGAAAAACTGACACCAAGTAACAAAGACACACACTGACACCAAGTAGCACAGACATACACTGACACCAAGTAACAAAGACATCCACTTACACCAAGTGCAAAGACATACACTGACACCAAGTAACAAAGACATACAATTATACCCAGTAACACAGACACGCTCTGACACCCAGTAACAATGACATACAGTGACACCAAGTAACAAAGACAGACACTGATACCCAGTAACACAGACACACACTTACACCAAGTAACAAAGACATGCACTTACACCAAGTAAGAAAGACACACACTTACACCAAGTAACACAGACCTACGCTGACACCAAGTAACAAAGACATATACTGATTCCCAGCAACACAGACACACTCTTACACCAAGTAACAAAGACAGACACTGATACCCAGTAACAAAGACATGCACTGACACCCAGTAACAAAGACTCACACTGACACCAAGTAACAAAGGCATACACTTACACCAAGTAACAAAGACATACACTGACACCCAGTAACAAAGACACGCACTGACACCCAGTAACAAAGACACACACTGACACCAAGTAACAAAGACATGCACTGATACCCTGTCACACAGACACACACTTACAAAAAGTAACAAAGACATACACTGATACCAATTAAGAAAGACATACACTGAAATCCAGTAACACAGACACACACTTACACCAAGTAACAAAGACATACACTTACACCAAGTAAAAAGGACATACACTGACACCAAGTAACAAAGACATACACTGATACCCAGCAACACAGACATACACTTACTCCAAGTATCAAAGACATACACTGACACCAAGTAGCAAAGACATACACTTACACCAAGTAACAAAGACATACACTGACACCAAGTAACAAAGACATGCACTGACACCAAGTAACAAAGACATACACTTACACCAAGTAACACAGACATACACTGACACCAAGTAACAAAGACACACACTTACACCAAGTACACAGACATACACTGACAGCAAGTAACAAAGACAAACACTGACAACAAGTAACACAGACACTCACTTACGCCAAGTAACAAAGACAGACACTGATACCCAGTAACAAAGACATACACTGATACCCAGTAACACAGACATACACTTACTCCAAGTATCAAAGACATAAACTGACACCAAGTAGCAAAGACATACACTTACACCAAGTAACAAAGACATACACTGACACCAAGTAACAAAGACATACACTTACACCAAGTAACACAGACATACACTGACACCAAGTAACAAAGACATACACTTACACCAAGTAACAAACACTTGCACTGACACCAAGTAACAAAGACATACACTGATAGCCAGTAACACAGACACACACTTACACAAAGTAACACAGGCATACACTGACTCCAAGTAACAAAGACACACACTGATACCCAGTAACACAGACACACACTTACACCAAGTAACAAAGACAGACAATGACACCAAGTAACAAAGACATACACTGATACCCATTAACACAGACACACACTTACACCAAGTAACAGAGACATACACTGACAACAAGTAACAAAGGCATACACTTACAACAAGTACACAGACATACACTGACAGCAAGTAACAAAGACAAACACTGACAGCAAGTAACACAGACACACACTTACGCCAAGTAACAAAGACAGACACTGATACCCAGTAACAAAGACATACACTGATACCCAGTAACACAGACATACACTTACACCAAGTATCAAAGACATACACTGACACCAAGTAGCAAAGACATACACTTACACCAAGTAACAAAGACATACACTGACACCAAGTAACAAAGACATACACTTACACCAAGTAACACAGACATACACTGACACCAAGTAACAAAGACATACACTTACACCAAGTAACAAACACTTGCACTGACACCAAGTAACAAAGACATACACTGATAGCCAGTAACACAGACACACACTTACACAAAGTAACACAGGCATACACTGACTCCAAGTAACAAAGACACACACTGATACCCAGTAACACGGACACACACTTACACCAAGTAACAAAGACAGACAACGACACCAAGTAACAAAGACATACACTGATACCCACTAACACAGACACACACTTACACCAAGTAACAGAGACATACACTGACAACAAGTAACAAAGGCATACACTTACAACAAGTAACAAAGACATGCACTGACACCAAGTAACAAAGACGGACACTTACACCAAGTAACAAAGACATACACTGACACCAAGTAACAAAGACATACACTTACACCAAGCAACACAGACATACACTGACACCAAGTAACAAAGACACACACTTACACCAAGTACACAGACATACACTGACAGCAAGTAACGAAGACATACACTGACAGCAAGTAACACAGACACACACTTACACCAAGTAACAAAGACAGACACTGATACCCAGTAACAAAGACATACACTGATTCCCAGTAACACAGACATACACTTACTCCAAGTATCAAAGACATACACTGACACCAAGTAGCAAAGACATACACTGATACCCAGTAACACAGACATACACTTACTCCAAGTATCAAAGACATACACTGACACCAAGTAGCAAAGACATACACTTACACCAAGTAACAAAGACATACACTGACACCAAGTAACAAAGACATACACTTACACCAAGTAACACAGACATACACTGACACCAAGTAACAAAGACATACACTTACACCAAGTAACAAAGACTTACACTGACACCAAGTAACAAAGACATACACTGATACCCTGTAACACAGACAAACACTGATACCCAGTAACACAGACACACACTTACACCAAGTAACAAAGACAGACACTGATACCCAGTAACACAGACACACACTTACACCAGGTCACAAAGACACACACTGACATCCAGTAACAAAGACAGACACTGAAACCCAGTAACACAGACACACACTTACACCAAGTAACAAAGACAGAGAATGAAACCCAGCAACACAGGCACACACTTACACCAAGTCACAAAGACACACACTGACACCCAGTAACAAAGACATACACTGCACCCAGTGAGAAAGAAACACACTGACACACAGTAACAAAGACATACACTGATACCCAGTAACAAAGACAGACACTGACACCAATTCACCAAGACATACACTGATACCCAGTAATACAGACACACACTTACACCAAGCAACAAAGACATACACTGACACCAAGGAACAAAGACATACACTGACACAAAGTAACAAAGACAGACTCTTACTCGAAGTAACAAAGACAGACACTGACACCAAGTAACAATGACAAACACTGACACCCAGGAACACAGATACACACTGACACACAGTAACAAAGAGAAAAACTGACACCAAGTAACAAAGACACACACTGACACCAAGTAGCACAGACATACACTGACACCAAGTAACAAACACTTGCACTGACACCAAGTAACAAAGACATACACTGATAGCCAGTAACACAGACACACACTTACACAAAGTAACACAGGCATACACTGACTCCAAGTAACAAAGACACACACTGATACCCAGTAACACGGACACACACTTACACCAAGTAACAAAGACAGACAACGACACCAAGTAACAAAGACATACACTGATACCCACTAACACAGACACACACTTACACCAAGTAACAGAGACATACACTGACAACAAGTAACAAAGGCATACACTTACAACAAGTAACAAAGACATGCACTGACACCAAGTAACAAAGACGGACACTTACACCAAGTAACAAAGACATACACTGACACCAAGTAACAAAGACATACACTTACACCAAGCAACACAGACATACACTGACACCAAGTAACAAAGACACACACTTACACCAAGTACACAGACATACACTGACAGCAAGTAACGAAGACATACACTGACAGCAAGTAACACAGACACACACTTACACCAAGTAACAAAGACAGACACTGATACCCAGTAACAAAGACATACACTGATTCCCAGTAACACAGACATACACTTACTCCAAGTATCAAAGACATACACTGACACCAAGTAGCAAAGACATACACTGATACCCAGTAACACAGACATACACTTACTCCAAGTATCAAAGACATACACTGACACCAAGTAGCAAAGACATACACTTACACCAAGTAACAAAGACATACACTGACACCAAGTAACAAAGACATACACTTACACCAAGTAACACAGACATACACTGACACCAAGTAACAAAGACATACACTTACACCAAGTAACAAAGACTTACACTGACACCAAGTAACAAAGACATACACTGATACCCTGTAACACAGACAAACACTGATACCCAGTAACACAGACACACACTTACACCAAGTAACAAAGACAGACACTGATACCCAGTAACACAGACACACACTTACACCAGGTCACAAAGACACACACTGACATCCAGTAACAAAGACAGACACTGAAACCCAGTAACACAGACACACACTTACACCAAGTAACAAAGACAGAGAATGAAACCCAGCAACACAGGCACACACTTACACCAAGTCACAAAGACACACACTGACACCCAGTAACAAAGACATACACTGCACCCAGTGAGAAAGAAACACACTGACACACAGTAACAAAGACATACACTGATACCCAGTAACAAAGACAGACACTGACACCAATTCACCAAGACATACACTGATACCCAGTAATACAGACACACACTTACACCAAGCAACAAAGACATACACTGACACCAAGGAACAAAGACATACACTGACACAAAGTAACAAAGACAGACTCTTACTCGAAGTAACAAAGACAGACACTGACACCAAGTAACAATGACAAACACTGACACCCAGGAACACAGATACACACTGACACACAGTAACAAAGAGAAAAACTGACACCAAGTAACAAAGACACACACTGACACCAAGTAGCACAGACATACACTGACACCAAGTAACAAAGACATCCACTTACACCAAGTGCAAAGACATACACTGACACCAAGTAACAAAGACATACAATTATACCCAGTAACACAGACACGCTCTGACACCCAGTAACAATGACATACAGTGACACCAAGTAACAAAGACAGACACTGATACCCAGTAACACAGACACACACTTACACCAAGTAACAAAGACATGCACTTACACCAAGTAAGAAAGACACACACTTACACCAAGTAACACAGACCTACGCTGACACCAAGTAACAAAGACATATACTGATTCCCAGCAACACAGACACACTCTTACACCAAGTAACAAAGACATACACTGATACCCAGTAACAAAGACATGCACTGACACCCAGTAACAAAGACTCACACTGACACCAAGTAACAAAGGCATACACTTACACCAAGTAACAAAGACATACACTGACACCCAGTAACAAAGACACGCACTGACACCCAGTAACAAAGACACACACTGACACCAAGTAACAAAGACATGCACTGATACCCTGTCACACAGACACACACTTACAAAAAGTAACAAAGACATACACTGATACCAATTAAGAAAGACATACACTGATATCCAGTAACACAGACACACACTTACACCAAGTAACAAAGACATACACTTACACCAAGTAAAAAGGACATACACTGATACCAAGTAACAAAGACATACACTGATACCCAGCAACACAGACATACACTTACTCCAAGTATCAAAGACATACACTGACACCAAGTAGCAAAGACATACACTTACACCAAGTAACAAAGACATACACTGACACCAAGTAACAAAGACATGCACTGACACCAAGTAACAAAGACATACACTTACACCAAGTAACACAGACATACACTGACACCAAGTAACAAAGACACACACTTACACCAAGTACACAGACATACACTGACAGCAAGTAACAAAGACAAACACTGACAACAAGTAACGCAGACACACACTTACGCCAAGTAACAAAGACAGACACTGATACCCAGTAACAAAGACATACACTGATACCCAGTAACACAGACATACACTTACTCCAAGTATCAAAGACATACACTGACACCAAGTAGCAAAGACATACACTTACACCAAGTAACAAAGACATACACTGACACCAAGTAACAAAGACATACACTTACACCAAGTAACACAGACATACACTGACACCAAGTAACAAAGACATACACTTACACCAAGTAACAAACACTTGCACTGACACCAAGTAACAAAGACATACACTGATAGCCAGTAACACAGACACACACTTACACAAAGTAACACAGGCATACACTGACTCCAAGTAACAAAGACACACACTGATACCCAGTAACACAGACACACACTTACACCAAGTAACAAAGACAGACAATGACACCAAGTAACAAAGACATACACTGATACCCATTAACACAGACACACACTTACACCAAGTAACAGAGACATACACTGACAACAAGTAACAAAGGCATACACTTACAACAAGTACACAGACATACACTGACAGCAAGTAACAAAGACAAACACTGACAGCAAGTAACACAGACACATACTTACGCCAAGTAACAAAGACAGACACTGATACCCAGTAACAAAGACATACACTGATACCCAGTAACACAGACATACACTTACTCCAAGTATCAAAGACATACACTGACACCAAGTAGCAAAGACATACACTTACACCAAGTAACAAAGACATACACTGACACCAAGTAACAAAGACATACACTTACACCAAGTAACACAGACATACACTGACACCAAGTAACAAAGACATACACTTACACCAAGTAACAAACACTTGCACTGACACCAAGTAACAAAGACATACACTGATAGCCAGTAACACAGACACACACTTACACAAAGTAACACAGGCATACACTGATTCCAAGTAACAAAGACACACACTGATACCCAGTAACACAGACACACACTTACACCAAGTAACAAAGACAGACAACGACACCAAGTAACAAAGACATACACTGATACCCACTAACACAGACACACACTTACACCAAGTAACAGAGACATACACTGACAACAAGTAACAAAGGCATACACTTACAACAAGTAACAAAGACATGCACTGACACCAAGTAACAAAGACGGACACTTACACCAAGTAACAAAGACATACACTGACACCAAGTAACAAAGACATACACTTACACCAAGCAACACAGACATACACTGACACCAAGTAACAAAGACACACACTTACACCAAGTACACAGACATACACTGACAGCAAGTAACGAAGACATACACTGACAGCAAGTAACACAGACACACACTTACACCAAGTAACAAAGACAGACACTGATACCCAGTAACAAAGACATACACTGATTCCCAGTAACACAGACATACACTTACTCCAAGTATCAAAGACATACACTGACACCAAGTAGCAAAGACATACACTGATACCCAGTAACACAGACATACACTTACTCCAAGTATCAAAGACATACACTGATACCCAGTAACACAGACATACACTTACACCAAGTATCAAAGACATACACTGACACCAAGTAGCAAAGACATACACTTACACCAAGTAACAAAGACATACACTGACACCAAGTAACAAAGACATACACTTACACCAAGTAACACAGACATACACTGACACCAAGTAACAAAGACATACACTTACACCAAGTAACAAACACTTGCACTGACACCAAGTAACAAAGACATACACTGATAGCCAGTAACACAGACACACACTTACACAAAGTAACACAGGCATACACTGACTCCAAGTAACAAAGACACACACTGATACCCAGTAACACGGACACACACTTACACCAAGTAACAAAGACAGACAACGACACCAAGTAACAAAGACATACACTGATACCCACTAACACAGACACACACTTACACCAAGTAACAGAGACATACACTGACAACAAGTAACAAAGGCATACACTTACAACAAGTAACAAAGACATGCACTGACACCAAGTAACAAAGACGGACACTTACACCAAGTAACAAAGACATACACTGACACCAAGTAACAAAGACATACACTTACACCAAGCAACACAGACATACACTGACACCAAGTAACAAAGACACACACTTACACCAAGTACACAGACATACACTGACAGCAAGTAACGAAGACATACACTGACAGCAAGTAACACAGACACACACTTACACCAAGTAACAAAGACAGACACTGATACCCAGTAACAAAGACATACACTGATTCCCAGTAACACAGACATACACTTACTCCAAGTATCAAAGACATACACTGACACCAAGTAGCAAAGACATACACTTACACCAAGTAACAAAGACATACACTGACACCAAGTAACAAAGACATACACTTACACCAAGTAACACAGACATACACTGACACCAAGTAACAAAGACATACACTTACACCAAGTAACAAAGACTTACACTGACACCAAGTAACAAAGACATACACTGATACCCTGTAACACAGACAAACACTGATACCCAGTAACACAGACACACACTTACACCAAGTAACAAAGACAGACACTGATACCCAGTAACACAGACACACACTTACACCAGGTCACAAAGACACACACTGACATCCAGTAACAAAGACAGACACTGAAACCCAGTAACACAGACACACACTTACACCAAGTAACAAAGACAGAGAATGAAACCCAGCAACACAGGCACACACTTACACCAAGTCACAAAGACACACACTGACACCCAGTAACAAAGACATACACTGCACCCAGTGAGAAAGAAACACACTGACACACAGTAACAAAGACATACACTGATACCCAGTAACAAAGACAGACACTGACACCAATTCACCAAGACATACACTGATACCCAGTAATACAGACACACACTTACACCAAGCAACAAAGACATACACTGACACCAAGGAACAAAGACATACACTGACACAAAGTAACAAAGACAGACTCTTACTCGAAGTAACAAAGACAGACACTGACACCAAGTAACAATGACAAACACTGACACCCAGGAACACAGATACACACTGACACACAGTAACAAAGAGAAAAACTGACACCAAGTAACAAAGACACACACTGACACCAAGTAGCACAGACATACACTGACACCAAGTAACAAACACTTGCACTGACACCAAGTAACAAAGACATACACTGATAGCCAGTAACACAGACACACACTTACACAAAGTAACACAGGCATACACTGACTCCAAGTAACAAAGACACACACTGATACCCAGTAACACGGACACACACTTACACCAAGTAACAAAGACAGACAACGACACCAAGTAACAAAGACATACACTGATACCCACTAACACAGACACACACTTACACCAAGTAACAGAGACATACACTGACAACAAGTAACAAAGGCATACACTTACAACAAGTAACAAAGACATGCACTGACACCAAGTAACAAAGACGGACACTTACACCAAGTAACAAAGACATACACTGACACCAAGTAACAAAGACATACACTTACACCAAGCAACACAGACATACACTGACACCAAGTAACAAAGACACACACTTACACCAAGTACACAGACATACACTGACAGCAAGTAACGAAGACATACACTGACAGCAAGTAACACAGACACACACTTACACCAAGTAACAAAGACAGACACTGATACCCAGTAACAAAGACATACACTGATTCCCAGTAACACAGACATACACTTACTCCAAGTATCAAAGACATACACTGACACCAAGTAGCAAAGACATACACTGATACCCAGTAACACAGACATACACTTACTCCAAGTATCAAAGACATACACTGACACCAAGTAGCAAAGACATACACTTACACCAAGTAACAAAGACATACACTGACACCAAGTAACAAAGACATACACTTACACCAAGTAACACAGACATACACTGACACCAAGTAACAAAGACATACACTTACACCAAGTAACAAAGACTTACACTGACACCAAGTAACAAAGACATACACTGATACCCTGTAACACAGACAAACACTGATACCCAGTAACACAGACACACACTTACACCAAGTAACAAAGACAGACACTGATACCCAGTAACACAGACACACACTTACACCAGGTCACAAAGACACACACTGACATCCAGTAACAAAGACAGACACTGAAACCCAGTAACACAGACACACACTTACACCAAGTAACAAAGACAGAGAATGAAACCCAGCAACACAGGCACACACTTACACCAAGTCACAAAGACACACACTGACACCCAGTAACAAAGACATACACTGCACCCAGTGAGAAAGAAACACACTGACACACAGTAACAAAGACATACACTGATACCCAGTAACAAAGACAGACACTGACACCAATTCACCAAGACATACACTGATACCCAGTAATACAGACACACACTTACACCAAGCAACAAAGACATACACTGACACCAAGGAACAAAGACATACACTGACACAAAGTAACAAAGACAGACTCTTACTCGAAGTAACAAAGACAGACACTGACACCAAGTAACAATGACAAACACTGACACCCAGGAACACAGATACACACTGACACACAGTAACAAAGAGAAAAACTGACACCAAGTAACAAAGACACACACTGACACCAAGTAGCACAGACATACACTGACACCAAGTAACAAAGACATCCACTTACACCAAGTGCAAAGACATACACTGACACCAAGTAACAAAGACATACAATTATACCCAGTAACACAGACACGCTCTGACACCCAGTAACAATGACATACAGTGACACCAAGTAACAAAGACAGACACTGATACCCAGTAACACAGACACACACTTACACCAAGTAACAAAGACATGCACTTACACCAAGTAAGAAAGACACACACTTACACCAAGTAACACAGACCTACGCTGACACCAAGTAACAAAGACATATACTGATTCCCAGCAACACAGACACACTCTTACACCAAGTAACAAAGACATACACTGATACCCAGTAACAAAGACATGCACTGACACCCAGTAACAAAGACTCACACTGACACCAAGTAACAAAGGCATACACTTACACCAAGTAACAAAGACATACACTGACACCCAGTAACAAAGACACGCACTGACACCCAGTAACAAAGACACACACTGACACCAAGTAACAAAGACATGCACTGATACCCTGTCACACAGACACACACTTACAAAAAGTAACAAAGACATACACTGATACCAATTAAGAAAGACATACACTGATATCCAGTAACACAGACACACACTTACACCAAGTAACAAAGACATACACTTACACCAAGTAAAAAGGACATACACTGATACCAAGTAACAAAGACATACACTGATACCCAGCAACACAGACATACACTTACTCCAAGTATCAAAGACATACACTGACACCAAGTAGCAAAGACATACACTTACACCAAGTAACAAAGACATACACTGACACCAAGTAACAAAGACATGCACTGACACCAAGTAACAAAGACATACACTTACACCAAGTAACACAGACATACACTGACACCAAGTAACAAAGACACACACTTACACCAAGTACACAGACATACACTGACAGCAAGTAACAAAGACAAACACTGACAACAAGTAACGCAGACACACACTTACGCCACGTAACAAAGACAGACACTGATACCCAGTAACAAAGACATACACTGATACCCAGTAACACAGACATACACTTACTCCAAGTATCAAAGACATACACTGACACCAAGTAGCAAAGACATACACTTACACCAAGTAACAAAGACATACACTGACACCAAGTAACAAAGACATACACTTACACCAAGTAACACAGACATACACTGACACCAAGTAACAAAGACATACACTTACACCAAGTAACAAACACTTGCACTGACACCAAGTAACAAAGACATACACTGATAGCCAGTAACACAGACACACACTTACACAAAGTAACACAGGCATACACTGACTCCAAGTAACAAAGACACACACTGATACCCAGTAACACAGACACACACTTACACCAAGTAACAAAGACAGACAATGACACCAAGTAACAAAGACATACACTGATACCCATTAACACAGACACACACTTACACCAAGTAACAGAGACATACACTGACAACAAGTAACAAAGGCATACACTTACAACAAGTACACAGACATACACTGACAGCAAGTAACAAAGACAAACACTGACAGCAAGTAACACAGACACATACTTACGCCAAGTAACAAAGACAGACACTGATACCCAGTAACAAAGACATACACTGATACCCAGTAACACAGACATACACTTACTCCAAGTATCAAAGACATACACTGACACCAAGTAGCAAAGACATACACTTACACCAAGTAACAAAGACATACACTGACACCAAGTAACAAAGACATACACTTACACCAAGTAACACAGACATACACTGACACCAAGTAACAAAGACATACACTTACACCAAGTAACAAACACTTGCACTGACACCAAGTAACAAAGACATACACTGATAGCCAGTAACACAGACACACACTTACACAAAGTAACACAGGCATACACTGATTCCAAGTAACAAAGACACACACTGATACCCAGTAACACAGACACACACTTACACCAAGTAACAAAGACAGACAACGACACCAAGTAACAAAGACATACACTGATACCCACTAACACAGACACACACTTACACCAAGTAACAGAGACATACACTGACAACAAGTAACAAAGGCATACACTTACAACAAGTAACAAAGACATGCACTGACACCAAGTAACAAAGACGGACACTTACACCAAGTAACAAAGACATACACTGACACCAAGTAACAAAGACATACACTTACACCAAGCAACACAGACATACACTGACACCAAGTAACAAAGACACACACTTACACCAAGTACACAGACATACACTGACAGCAAGTAACGAAGACATACACTGACAGCAAGTAACACAGACACACACTTACACCAAGTAACAAAGACAGACACTGATACCCAGTAACAAAGACATACACTGATTCCCAGTAACACAGACATACACTTACTCCAAGTATCAAAGACATACACTGACACCAAGTAGCAAAGACATACACTGATACCCAGTAACACAGACATACACTTACTCCAAGTATCAAAGACATACACTGACACCAAGTAGCAAAGACATACACTTACACCAAGTAACAAAGACATACACTGACACCAAGTAACAAAGACATACACTTACACCAAGTAACACAGACATACACTGACACCAAGTAACAAAGACATACACTTACACCAAGTAACAAAGACTTACACTGACACCAAGTAACAAAGACATACACTGATACCCAGTAACACAGACACACACTTACACCAAGTAACACAGACATACACTGACTCCAAGTAACAAAGACATACACTGATACCCAGTAACACAGACACACACTTACACCAAGTAACAAAGACAGACAATGACACCAAGTAACAAAGACATACACTGATACACATTAACACAGACACACACTTACACCAAGTAACAAAGACACACACTTACGCCAAGTACACAGACATACACTGACAGCAAGTAACAAAGAAATACACTGACAGCAAGTAACACAGACACACACTTACACCAAGTAACAAAGACAGACACTGACACCCAGTAACAAAGACAAACACTGATACCCAGTAACACAGACACACACTAACACCAAGTCACAAAGACATACACTGACACCCAGTAACAAAGAAACACACTGACACCCAGTAACAGAGACACACACTTACACCAAGTAACACAGACATACACTGACAGCAAGTATCAAAGACATACACTGACACCAAGTATCAAAGACATACACTGACACCAAGTAACAAAGACATACACTTACACCAAGTAACAAAGACATACACTGATACCCAGTAACACAGACACACAATTACACCAAGTAACAAAGACAGACACTGAAACCCAGTAACAGAGACACTCACTTACACCAAGTCACAAAGACATACACTGACACCCAGCAACGAAGGCATCCACTGACACAAATTAACAAAGACATTCACTGATACCCAGAAACACAGACACACACTTACACCAAGTAACAAAGACATACACTGATACCCAGCCACACAGACACACACTTACACCAAGTATCACAGACGTACACAGACACCAAGTAACAAAGACATACACTGGTACCGAGTAACACAGACACACACTGAGACCATGTAACAAAGACATACACTGACACCAAGTAACAAAGACATACACTGACAACAAGTAACAAAGACATACACTTACACCAAGTAACACAGGCATACACTGACACCAAGTAACAAAGACACACACTTAGACCAAGTAACACAGACATACACTGACACCAAGTAACAAAGACATACACTGATACCCAGTATCACAGACACACACTTACACCAAGTAACAAAGACATACACTTACACCAAGTAACAAAGACATACACTGATACCCAGTAACACAGACACACACTTACACCAAGTAACAAATACAGACACTGAAACCCAGTAAC
Source organism: Heterodontus francisci (assembly GCF_036365525.1). Taxonomy (NCBI): domain Eukaryota; kingdom Metazoa; phylum Chordata; class Chondrichthyes; order Heterodontiformes; family Heterodontidae; genus Heterodontus; species Heterodontus francisci. Next base: position 2,151,254 of record NW_027140677.1, read on the forward strand.
AGAGACACTCACTTACACCAAGTCACAAAGACATACACTGACACGCAGCAACGAAGACATACACTGACAGCCAGTAACAAAGACACACACTGACACCAAGTAACAAAGACACACACTGACACCAAGTAACAAAGACATCCACGGACACAAATTAACAAAGACATACACTGATGCCCAGTAACACAGACACACACTTACACCAAGTAACAAAGACATACACTGATACCCAGCCACACAGTCACACACTTACACCAAGTATCACAGACATACACAGACACCAAGTAACAAAGACATACACTGATACCCAGTAACACAGACACACACTTACACCATGTAACAAAGACATACACTGACACCAAGTAACAAAGACATACACTGACAACAAGTAACAAAGACATACACTTACACCAAGTAACACAGACTTACACTGACACCAAGTAACAAAGACACACACTTAGACCATGTAACACAAACATACACTGACACCAAGTAACAAAGACATACACTGATACCCCGTATCACAGACACACACTTACACCAAGTAACAATGACAGACACTGATTCCCAGTAACACAGACACACACTTGCACCAAGTCACAAAGACATAAACTGACACCCAGTAACAAAGACACACAATGACACCCAGTAACAAAGGCACACACTGACACCAAGTAACAAAGACATGCACTGATACCCAGGATCACAGACACACACTTACACCAAGTAACAAAGACTTACACTGACACCAAGTAACAAAGACATACATTGATACCCAGTAACACAGACACACAACTACACCATGGAACAAAGACATACACTGACACCAAGTAACAAAGACATACACTGACACCAAGTAACACAGACATACACTGACACCAAGTAACAAAGACATACACTGATACCCAGTAACACAGACACACACTTACACCAAGTAACAATGACAGACACTGATTCCCAGTAACACAGACACACACTTACACCAAGTCACAAAGACATAACCTGACACCCAGTAACAAAGACACACAATGACACCAAGTAACAAAGGCACACACTGACACCAAGTAACAAGGACATACACTGATACCCAGTAACACAGACACACACTTACACCAAGTAACAAAGACATACACTGACACCAAGTAACAAAGCCATTCACTGATACCCAGGAACACAGACACACACTTACACCAAGTAACAAAGACATACACTGTCACCAAGTAACAAAGACATACACTGAAACCCAGTAGCACAGACACACACTTTCACCAAGTAACAAAGGCATACACTGATACTCAGTTACACAGACACACACTTACACCAAGTAACAACGACATTCACTGACACCAAGTAACAAAGGCATACACTGACACCAAGTGACAAAGTCATACACTGACACCCAGTAACAAAGACATACACTTGCACCAAGTACCAAAGACATACACTTACACAAAGTAACAAAGAAATACACTTACACCAAGTAACAAAGACATACACTGATACCCAGTAACACAGACACACAATTACACCAAGTAACAAAGACAGACACTGAAACCCAGTAACAGAGACACTCACTTACACCAAGTCACAAAGACATACACTGACACCCAGCAACGAAGACATCCACTGACACAAATTAACAAAGACATTCACTGATACCCAGAAACACAGACACACACTTATACCAAGTAACAAAGACATACACTGATACCCAGCCACACAGACACACACTTACACCAAGTATCACAGACGTACACAGACACCAAGTAACAAAGACATACACTGATACCCAGTAACACAGACACACACTGAGACCATGTAACAAAGACATACACTGACACCAAGTAACAAAGACATACACTGACAACAAGTAACAAAGACATACACTTACACCAAGTAACACAGACATACACAGACACCAAGTAACAAAGACACACACTTAGACCAAGTAACACAGACATACACTGACACCAAGTAACAAAGACATACACTGATACCCAGTATCACAGACACACTCTTACACCAAGTAACAAAGACATACACTTACACCAAGTAACAAAGACATACACTGATACCCAGTAACACAGACACACACTTACACCAAGTAACAAACACAGACACTGAAGCCCAGTAACAGAGACACTCACTTACACCAAGTCACAAAGACATACACTGACACCCAGCAACGAAGACATACACAGACAGCCAGTAACAAAGACAAACACTGACACCAAGTAACAAAGACACACACTGACACCAAGTAACAAAGACACACACTTAGACCAAGTAACACAGACATACACTGACACCAAGTAACAAAGACATACACTGATACCCAGTATCACAGACACACACTTACACCAAGTAACAAAGACATACACTTACACCAAGTAACAAAGACATACACTGATACCCAGGAACACAGACACACACTTACACCAAGTAACAAATACAGACACTGAAACCCAGTAACAGAGACACTCACTTACACCAAGTCACAAAGACATACACTGACACCCAGCAACGAAGACATACACTGACAGCCAGTAACAAAGACACACACTGACACCAAGTAACAAAGACACACACTGACACCAAGTAACAAAGACATCCACGGACACAAATTAACAAAGACATACACTGATGCCCAGTAACACAGACACACACTTACACCAAGTAACAAAGACATACACTGATACCCAGCCACACAGACACACACTTACACCAAGTATCACAGACATACACAGACACCAAGTAACAAAGACATACACTGATACCCAGTAACACAGACACACACTTACACCATGTAACAAAGACATACACTGACACCAAGTAACAAAGACATACACTGACAACAAGTAACAAAGACATACACTTACACCAAGTAACACAGACATACACTGACACCAAGTAACAAAGACACACACTTAGACCAAGTAACAAACACAGACACTGAAGCCCAGTAACAGAGACACTCACTTACACCAAGTCACAAAGACATACACTGACACCCAGCAACGAAGACATACACAGACAGCCAGTAACAAAGACAAACACTGACACCAAGTAACAAAGACACACACTTACACCAAGTAACACAGACATACACTGACACCAAGTAACAAAGACACACACTTAGACCATGTAACACAAACATACACTGACACCAAGTAACAAAGACATACACTGATACCCCGTATCACAGACACACACTTACACCAAGTAACAATGACAGACACTGATTCCCAGTAACACAGACACACACTTGCACCAAGTCACAAAGACATAAACTGACACCCAGTAACAAAGACACACAATGACACCCAGTAACAAAGGCACACACTGACACCAAGTAACAAAGACATGCACTGATACCCAGGATCACAGACACACACTTACACCAAGTAACAAAGACATACATTGATACCCAGTAACACAGACACACACTTACACCATGGAACAAAGACATACACTGACACCAAGTAACAAAGACATACACTGACACCAAGTAACACAGACATACACTGACAGCAAGTATCAAAGACATACACTGACACCAAGTATCAAAGACATACACTGACACCAAGTAACAAAGACATACACTTACACCAAGTAACAAAGACATACACTGATACCCAGTATCACAGACACACTCTTACACCAAGTAACAAAGACATACACTTACACCAAGTAACAAAGACATACACTGATACCCAGTAACACAGACACACACTTACACCAAGTAACAAACACAGACACTGAAGCCCAGTAACAGAGACACTCACTTACACCAAGTCACAAAGACATACACTGACACCCAGCAACGAAGACATACACAGACAGCCAGTAACAAAGACAAACACTGACACCAAGTAACAAAGACACACACTGACACCAAGTAACAAAGACACACACTTAGACCAAGTAACACAGACATACACTGACACCAAGTAACAAAGACATACACTGATACCCAGTATCACAGACACACACTTACACCAAGTAACAAAGACATACACTTACACCAAGTAACAAAGACATACACTGATACCCAGGAACACAGACACACACTTACACCAAGTAACAAATACAGACACTGAAACCCAGTAACAGAGACACTCACTTACACCAAGTCACAAAGACATACACTGACACCCAGCAACGAAGACATACACTGACAGCCAGTAACAAAGACACACACTGACACCAAGTAACAAAGACACACACTGACACCAAGTAACAAAGACATCCACGGACACAAATTAACAAAGACATACACTGATGCCCAGTAACACAGACACACACTTACACCAAGTAACAAAGACATACACTGATACCCAGCCACACAGACACACACTTACACCAAGTATCACAGACATACACAGACACCAAGTAACAAAGACATACACTGATACCCAGTAACACAGACACACACTTACACCATGTAACAAAGACATACACTGACACCAAGTAACAAAGACATACACTGACAACAAGTAACAAAGACATACACTTACACCAAGTAACACAGACATACACTGACACCAAGTAACAAAGACACACACTTAGACCAAGTAACAAACACAGACACTGAAGCCCAGTAACAGAGACACTCACTTACACCAAGTCACAAAGACATACACTGACACCCAGCAACGAAGACATACACAGACAGCCAGTAACAAAGACAAACACTGACACCAAGTAACAAAGACACACACTTACACCAAGTAACACAGACATACACTGACACCAAGTAACAAAGACACACACTTAGACCATGTAACACAAACATACACTGACACCAAGTAACAAAGACATACACTGATACCCCGTATCACAGACACACACTTACACCAAGTAACAATGACAGACACTGATTCCCAGTAACACAGACACACACTTGCACCAAGTCACAAAGACATAAACTGACACCCAGTAACAAAGACACACAATGACACCCAGTAACAAAGGCACACACTGACACCAAGTAACAAAGACATGCACTGATACCCAGGATCACAGACACACACTTACACCAAGTAACAAAGACATACATTGATACCCAGTAACACAGACACACACTTACACCATGGAACAAAGACATACACTGACACCAAGTAACAAAGACATACACTGACACCAAGTAACACAGACATACACTGACAGCAAGTATCAAAGACATACACTGACACCAAGTATCAAAGACATACACTGACACCAAGTAACAAAGACATACACTTACACCAAGTAACAAAGACATACACTGATACCCAGTATCACAGACACACTCTTACACCAAGTAACAAAGACATACACTTACACCAAGTAACAAAGACATACACTGATACCCAGTAACACAGACACACACTTACACCAAGTAACAAACACAGACACTGAAGCCCAGTAACAGAGACACTCACTTACACCAAGTCACAAAGACATACACTGACACCCAGCAACGAAGACATACACAGACAGCCAGTAACAAAGACAAACACTGACACCAAGTAACAAAGACACACACTGACACCAAGTAACAAAGACACACACTTAGACCAAGTAACACAGACATACACTGACACCAAGTAACAAAGACATACACTGATACCCAGTATCACAGACACACACTTACACCAAGTAACAAAGACATACACTTACACCAAGTAACAAAGACATACACTGATACCCAGGAACACAGACACACACTTACACCAAGTAACAAATACAGACACTGAAACCCAGTAACAGAGACACTCACTTACACCAAGTCACAAAGACATACACTGACACCCAGCAACGAAGACATACACTGACAGCCAGTAACAAAGACACACACTGACACCAAGTAACAAAGACACACACTGACACCAAGTAACAAAGACATCCACGGACACAAATTAACAAAGACATATACTGATGCCCAGTAACACAGACACACACTTACACCAAGTAACAAAGACATACACTGATACCCAGCCACACAGACACACACTTACACCAAGTATCACAGACATACACAGACACCAAGTAACAAAGACATACACTGATACCCAGTAACACAGACACACACTTACACCATGTAACAAAGACATACACTGACACCAAGTAACAAAGACATACACTGACAACAAGTAACAAAGACATACACTTACACCAAGTAACACAGACATACACTGACACCAAGTAACAAAGACACACACTTAGACCATGTAACACAAACATACACTGACACCAAGTAACAAAGACATACACTGATACCCCGTATCACAGACACACACTTACACCAAGTAACAATGACAGACACTGATTCCCAGTAACACAGACACACACTTGCACCAAGTCACAAAGACATAAACTGACACCCAGTAACAAAGACACACAATGACACCCAGTAACAAAGGCACACACTGACACCAAGTAACAAAGACATGCACTGATACCCAGGATCACAGACACACACTTACACCAAGTAACAAAGACATACATTGATACCCAGTAACACAGACACACACTTACACCATGGAACAAAGACATACACTGACACCAAGTAACAAAGACATACACTGACACCAAGTAACACAGACATACACTGACAGCAAGTATCAAAGACATACACTGACACCAAGTATCAAAGACATACACTGACACCAAGTAACAAAGACATACACTTACACCAAGTAACAAAGACATACACTGATACCCAGTATCACAGACACACTCTTACACCAAGTAACAAAGACATACACTTACACCAAGTAACAAAGACATACACTGATACCCAGTAACACAGACACACACTTACACCAAGTAACAAACACAGACACTGAAGCCCAGTAACAGAGACACTCACTTACACCAAGTCACAAAGACATACACTGACACCCAGCAACGAAGACATACACAGACAGCCAGTAACAAAGACAAACACTGACACCAAGTAACAAAGACACACACTGACACCAAGTAACAAAGACACACACTTAGACCAAGTAACACAGACATACACTGACACCAAGTAACAAAGACATACACTGATACCCAGTATCACAGACACACACTTACACCAAGTAACAAAGACATACACTTACACCAAGTAACAAAGACATACACTGATACCCAGGAACACAGACACACACTTACACCAAGTAACAAATACAGACACTGAAACCCAGTAACAGAGACACTCACTTACACCAAGTCACAAAGACATACACTGACACCCAGCAACGAAGACATACACTGACAGCCAGTAACAAAGACACACACTGACACCAAGTAACAAAGACACACACTGACACCAAGTAACAAAGACATCCACGGACACAAATTAACAAAGACATACACTGATGCCCAGTAACACAGACACACACTTACACCAAGTAACAAAGACATACACTGATACCCAGCCACACAGACACACACTTACACCAAGTATCACAGACATACACAGACACCAAGTAACAAAGACATACACTGATACCCAGTAACACAGACACACACTTACACCATGTAACAAAGACATACACTGACACCAAGTAACAAAGACATACACTGACAACAAGTAACAAAGACATACACTTACACCAAGTAACACAGACATACACTGACACCAAGTAACAAAGACACACACTTAGACCATGTAACACAAACATACACTGACACCAAGTAACAAAGACATACACTGATACCCCGTATCACAGACACACACTTACACCAAGTAACAATGACAGACACTGATTCCCAGTAACACAGACACACACTTGCACCAAGTCACAAAGACATAAACTGACACCCAGTAACAAAGACACACAATGACACCCAGTAACAAAGGCACACACTGACACCAAGTAACAAAGACATGCACTGATACCCAGGATCACAGACACACACTTACACCAAGTAACAAAGACATACATTGATACCCAGTAACACAGACACACACTTACACCATGGAACAAAGACATACACTGACACCAAGTAACAAAGACATACACTGACACCAAGTAACACAGACATACACTGACAGCAAGTATCAAAGACATACACTGACACCAAGTATCAAAGACATACACTGACACCAAGTAACAAAGACATACACTTACACCAAGTAACAAAGACATACACTGATACCCAGTAACACAGACACACAATTACACCAAGTAACAAAGACAGACACTGAAACCCAGTAACAGAGACACTCACTTACACCAAGTCACAAAGACATACACTGACACCCAGCAACGAAGGCATCCACTGACACAAATTAACAAAGACATTCACTGATACCCAGAAACACAGACACACACTTACACCAAGTAACAAAGACATACACTGATACCCAGCCACACAGACACACACTTACACCAAGTATCACAGACGTACACAGACACCAAGTAACAAAGACATACACTGGTACCCAGTAACACAGACACACACTGAGACCATGTAACAAAGACATACACTGACACCAAGTAACAAAGACATACACTGACAACAAGTAACAAAGACATACACTTACACCAAGTAACACAGGCATACACTGACACCAAGTAACAAAGACACACACTTAGACCAAGTAACACAGACATACACTGACACCAAGTAACAAAGACATACACTGATACCCAGTATCACAGACACACACTTACACCAAGTAACAAAGACATACACTTACACCAAGTAACAAAGACATACACTGATACCCAGTAACACAGACACACACTTACACCAAGTAACAAATACAGACACTGAAACCCAGTAACAGAGACACTCACTTACACCAAGTCACAAAGACATACACTGACACGCAGCAACGAAGACATACACTGACAGCCAGTAACAAAGACACACACTGACACCAAGTAACAAAGACACACACTGACACCAAGTAACAAAGACATCCACGGACACAAATTAACAAAGACATACACTGATGCCCAGTAACACAGACACACACTTACACCAAGTAACAAAGACATACACTGATACCCAGCCACACAGACACACACTTACACCAAGTATCACAGACATACACAGACACCAAGTAACAAAGACATACACTGATACCCAGTAACACAGACACACACTTACACCATGTAACAAAGACATACACTGACACCAAGTAACAAAGACATACACTGACAACAAGTAACAAAGACATACACTTACACCCAGTAACAAAGACACACAATGACACCCAGTAACAAAGGCACACACTGACACCAAGTAACAAAGACATGCACTGATACCCAGGATCACAGACACACACTTACACCAAGTAACAAAGACTTACACTGACACCAAGTAACAAAGACATACATTGATACCCAGTAACACAGACACACACTTACACCATGGAACAAAGACATACACTGACACCAAGTAACAAAGACATACACTGACACCAAGTAACACAGACATACACTGACACCAAGTAACAAAGACATACACTGATACCCAGTAACACAGACACACACTTACACCAAGTAACAATGACAGACACTGATTCCCAGTAACACAGACACACACTTACACCAAGTCACAAAGACATAACCTGACACCCAGTAACAAAGATACACAATGACACCAAGTAACAAAGGCACACACTGACACCAAGTAACAAGGACATACACTGATACCCAGTAACACAGACACACACTTACACCAAGTAACAAAGACATACACTGACACCAATTAACAAAGCCATTCACTGATACCCAGTAACACAGACACACACTTACACCAAGTAACAAAGACATACACTGTCACCAAGTAACAAAGACATACAGTGAAACCCAGTAGCACAGACACACACTTTCACCAAGTAACAAAGGCATATACTGATACTCAGTTACACAGACACACACTTACACCAAGTAACAAAGACATTCAATGACACCAAGTAACAAAGGCATACACTGACACCAAGTGACAAAGTCATACACTGACACCCAGTAACAAAGACATACACTTGCACCAATTACCAAAGACATACACTTACACAAAGTAACAAAGACATACACTGACAACAAGTAGCAAAGACATGCACTGATACCTAGTAACACAGACACACACTTACACCAAGTAACACAGACATACACTGACATGAAGTAACAAAGACATACACTGACACCAAGTAACAAAGACATACACTGACAACCAGTAACACAGACACACACTTACACCAAGTAACAAAGACAGACACAGACACCAAGTAACAAAGACATACACTGATACCCAGTAACACAGACACACACTTACACCAAGTAACAGAGACATACACTGAAACCAAGTAACAAAGACATACACTTACACCAAGTAACAAAGACATGCACTGACACCAAGTAACAAAGACATACACTGATACCCAGTAACACAGACACACACTTCCACCAAGTAACAAAGACAGACACTGAAACCCAGTAACAGAGACACTCACTTACACCAAGTCACAAAGACATACACTGACACCCAGAAACAAAGACATACACTGACACACAGTAACAAAGACACACACTGACACCAAGTAACAAAGACACACACTGATACCCAGTAACACAGACATACACTTACTCCAAGTATCAAAGACAGACACTGACACCAAGTAGCAAAGACATACACTTACACCAAGTAACAAAGACATACACTGACAGCAATTAACAAAGTCATACACTTACACCAAGTAACAAAGACATACACTGACACCAAGTAACAAAGACATACACTTACACCAAGAAACAAAGACAGACAATGACACCAAGTAACAAAGACATACACTGATACCCAGTAACACAGACACACACTTACACCAAGTAACAGAGACATACACTGAAACCAAGTAACAAAGACATACACTTACACCAAGTAACAAAGACATGCACTGACACCAAGTAACAAAGACATACACAGATACCCAGTAACACAGACACACACATACACCAAGTAACAAAGACAGTCACTGAAACCCAGTAACAGAGACACTCACTTACACCAAGTCGCAAAGACATACACTGACACCCAGCAACAAAGACATACACTGACACACAGTAACAAAGACACACACTGACACCAAGTAACAAAGACAGACCCTGATACCCAGTAACACAGACATACACTTACTCCAAGTATCAAAGACAGACACTGACACCAAGTAGCAAAGACATACACTGACACACAGTAACAAAGACACACACTGACACCAAGTGACAAAGACACACACTTACACCATGTACACAGACATACACTGACAGCAAGTAACAAAGACATACACTGATACCCAGTAACACAGACACACACTAACACCAAGTCACAAAGGCATACACTGACACCCAGTAACAAAGAAACACACTGACACCAAGTAACGAAGACACACACTGACACCAAGTATCCAAAGACATACACAGACACCAAGTAACAAAGACATACACAGACAACAAGTAACAAAGACACAAACTTACTCCAAGTAACACAGACATACACTGACACCAAGTATCAAAGACATACACTGACACCAAGTATCGAAGACTTACACTGACACCAAGTTATAAAGACATACACTTACACCAAGTAACAAAGACATACAATGATACCCAGTAACACAGACACACACTTACACCAAGTAACAAAGACAGACACTGAAACGCAGTAACAGAGACACTCACTTACACCAAGTCACAAAGACATACACTGACACCCAGCAACAAAGACATACACTGACACCAAGTAACAAAGACACACACTGGCACCAAGTAACAAAGACATCCACGGACACAAATTAACAAAGACATACACTGATACCCAGTAACACAGACACACACTAACACCAAGTAACAAAGACATACACTGATACCCAGCCGCACAGATACACACTTACACCAAGTATCACAGACATACACAGACACCAAGTAACAAAGACATACACTGATACCCAGTAACACAGACACACAATTACATCATGTAACAAAGACATACACTGATACCCAGCCGCACAGATACACACTTACACCAAGTATCACAGACATACACTGACCCCAAGTAACAAAGACATACACTTACACCAAGTAACACAGACATACACTGACACCAAGTAACAAATACACACACTTTGACCAAGTAACGCAGACATACGCTGACACCAAGTCACAAAGACACACAATGACACCCAGTAACAAAGACATACACTGACACCTAGTCACAAAGACATACACTGAAACACAGACACACACTTACACCAAGTAACACAGACATACACTGACACCAAGTAACAAAGACATACACTGACACCAAATAACAAAGACAGACACTTACACCAAGTAACAAAGACATACACTGACACCAAGTAACAAAGACATACACTTCCACCAAGTAACACAGACATACACTGACACCAAGTAACAAAGACATACACTTACACCAAGTAACAAAGACAGACAATGACACCAAGTAACAAAGACATACACTGATACCCATTAACACAGACACACACTTACACCAAGTAACAGAGACATACACTGACACCAAGTAACAAAGGCATAGACTTACACCAAGTAACAAAGACATGCACTGACACCAAGTAACAAAGACGTACACTTACACCAAGTAGCAAAGACATACACTGACACCAAGTAACAAAAACATACACTTACACAAAGTAACACAGACGTACACTGACACCAAGTAACAAAGACACACACTTACACCATGTACACAGACATACACTGACAGCAAGTAACAAAGACATACACTGATACCCATTAACACAGACACACACTTACACCAAGTCACGAAGACATAAACTGACACCCAGTAACAAAGACATACACTCACACCCAGTAACAAAGACACACAATGACACCAAGTAACAAAGGCACACACTGACACCAAGTAACAAAGACATACACTGATACCCAGTAACACAGACACACACTTACACCAAGTAACAAAGACATACACTGACACCTAGTAACAAAGGCATACACTTACACCAAGTAACAAAGACACGCACTGACACCAAGTAACAAAGACGGAAACTTACACCAAGTAACAAAGACATACACTTACACCAAGTAATGCAGACATACACTGACACCAAGTAACAAAGACACGCACTTACACCAAGTACACAGACATACACTGACAGCAAGTAACACTGACAAACACTTACACCAAGTAACACAGACATACACTGACACCAAGTAACAAAGACACACACTTACACCAAGTAACACAGACATACACTTACACCAAGTAACAAAGACTTACACTGACACCAAGTAACAAAGACATACACTGATACCCAGCAACACAGACACACACTTACACCAAGCAACACAGACATACACTGACACCAAGTAACAAAGACATACACTTACAACAAGTAACAAAGACTTACACTGACACCAAGTAACAAAGACATACACTGATACCCAGCAACACAGACACACACTTAGACCAAGTAACACAGACATACACAGACACCAAGTAACAAAGACATACACTGCTACCCAGTAACACAGACACACACTTACACCAAGTAACAAAGACATACACTGATACCCAGTAACACAGACACAGACTTACACCAAGTAACACAGACATACACTGACACCAAGTAACAAAGACATACACTGATACCCAGTAACACAGACACACACTGACACCCGGTAACACAAACAAACACACTGACACCAAGTAACACAGACACACACTGACACCAAGTAACACAGACACACACTGACACCCAGTAACACACACTGATACACAGTAACAAAGACAGACACTGATACCAAGTCACAAAGTCATACACTGATTCCCAGTAATGCAGACACTGACACCAAGTAACACAGACACACACTGGGCGGCACAGTGGCGCAGTGGATAGCACTGCAGCCTCACAGCTCCAGGTCCACGGGTTCGATTCTGGGTACTGCCTGTGCGGAGTTTGCAAATTCTCCCTGTATCTGCGTGGGTTTCCTCCGGGTGCTCCGGTTTCCTCCCACATGCCAAAGACTTGCAGGTTGATAGGTTAATTGGCCATTATAATGCCCCTAGTATAGGTCGGGGGTAGGGAAATATATAGGGACCGGTGAGGATGTTTTTGGAATATGGGATTCGTGTAGGATTAGTATAAATGGGTGGTTGATGGTCGGCACAGACTCGGTGGGCCGAAGAGCCTGTTTCAGTGCTGTATCTCTAAACTAAACTTAATACTGACACCTCGTGCCACAGACACACACTGATACCAAGTCACAAAGACATACACTGGCACCAAGTAACACAGACACACACTGACACCCGGTAACAGGCACTGATATACAGTAACACAGACATACACTGATACCCAGTAACAAAGACACATACTGACACCAAGTAACACAGACAAAAACTGACACCAAGTAACAAAGACATACACTTTCACCAACTAACAAAGACAGACAATTACACCAAGTAACAAAGACATACACTTTCACCAAGTAACAAAGACAGACAATTACACAAAGTAACAAAGACATACACTTACACCAAGTATTTTGACAAACTCTTGCACCAAGGAACAAAGACATACACTGATACACAGTAACAAAGACATACACTGATACCCAGTAACACAGACGCACACTTACACCAAGTAACAAAGACATACAATGACACCAAGTCAAAAAGACATACACTTACACCAAGTAACAAAGACATACACTGACACCCAGGAACACAGACACACACTTACACCAAGTAAAAAAGACATACACTTACACCAAGTATTTTGACATACACTGCCACCAAGTAACAAAGACATACACTGATACACAGTAACACAGACACACACTTCCACCAAGTAACAAAGACATACACTGACACAAAGTCTCAAAGACACACACTGACACCCAGTAACAAAGACATACACTGACACCAAGTAACAAAGACATACACTGATACCCAGTAACACAGACACACACTTACACCAAGTAAGAAAGACATACACTGACACCAAGTCACAAAGACACACACTGACACCCAGTAACAAAGACATACACTGACACCAAGTCACAAAGACAGACTCTGATACCCAGTAACAAAGACATACACTGATACCCAGTAACACAGACATACACTTACTCCAATTATCAAAGTCATACACTGACACCACGTAGCAAAGACATACACTTACACCAAGTAACAAAGACATACACTGATACCCAGTAACACAGACACACACTAACACCAAGTAACAAAGACATACACTGATGGTCGGCGCAGACTCGGTGGGCCGAAGAGCCTGTTTCAGTGCTGTATCTCTAAACTAAACTTAATACTGACACCTAGTGCAACAGACACACACTGATACCAAGTCACAAAGACATACACTGCCACCCGGTAACACAAACAAACAGACTGACACCAAGTAATACAGGCACAAACTGACACCAAGTAACACAGACACACACTTACACCAAGTAACAAAGACACATAATTACACCAAGTAACACAGACATACACTGACACCAAGTAACACAGACATACACTTTCACCAAGTAACAAAGACAGACAATTACACCAAGTAACAACGACATACACTTACACCAAGTATTTTGACAAACTCTTGCACCAAGGAACAAAGACATACACTGATACCCAGTAACAAAGACAAACATTGATAACCAGTAACACAGAGACACACTGAACCCCAGTAACACAGACATACACAGACACCAAGTAACAAAGACTGACACTGACACCAAGTAACAGAGACATACACCGACACCAAGTAACAAAGACATGCACTGATACCCAGTAACACAGACGCACACTTACGCGCAAGAAACAAAGACATACACTTACACCAAGTAACACAGACATACTTACACCAAGTATTTTGACATACACTTACACAAAGTATTTTGACATACACTTACACCAAGTAACAAAGACATACACTGACACCAAGTAACAAAGACACACACTGACACCCAGTAACAAAGACATACACTGACACCAAGTCACAAAGACATACACTGATACCAAGTAACAAAGACATACAATTACACCAAGTAACAAAGACACACACTTACACCAAGTAACACAGACATACACTGACACCATGTAACAAAGACATGCACTGATACCCAGTAACACAGACGCACACCTACACCAAGTAACAAAGACATACACTGATACCCAGTAACACAGACACACTCTTACACCAAGTAACAAAGACATACACTGACACCAAGTCAAAAAGACACACACTGACACCCAGTAACAAAGACATACACTGACACCAAGTCACAAAGACATACACTGATACCCAGTAACAAAGACATACACTGATACCCAGTAACACAGACGCACACTTACACCAAGTAACAAAGACATACACTTACACTAATTAACACAGACATACACTTACACGAAGTATTTTGACATACACTTACACCAAGTAACAAAGACATACACTGACACCCAGTAACAAAGACATCCACTTACACCAAGTAACAAAGACACGCACTGACACCCAGGAACACAGACACACTCTGACACCAAGTAACAAAGACGCACACTTACACCAGGTAACACAGATATACACTGACACCAAGTAACAAAGACACATGCTATCACCAAGTAACAAAGACATACTCTTCCACCAAGTATTTTGACATACACAGCCACCAAGTAACAAAGACATACACTGATACCCAGTAACACAGACATACACTGACTCCAAGTAACAAAGACATACACTGATACCCATTAACACAGACACACACTTACACCAAGTAACAGAGACATACACTGACACCAAGTAACAAAGGCATACACTTACACCAAGTAACAAAGACACGCACTGACACCAAGTAACAAAGACGGAAACTTACACCAAGTAACAAAGACATACACTGACACCAAGAAACAAAGACATACACTTACACCAAGTAACACAGACATACACTGACACCAAGTAACAAAGACACACACTTACACCAAGCAACACAGACATACACTGACACCAAGTAACAAAGACATACACTTACAACAAGTAACAAAGACTTACACTGACACCAAGTAACAAAGACATACACTGATACCCAGCAACACAGACACACACTTAGACCAAGTAACACAGACATACACAGACACCAAGTAACAAAGACATACACTGCTACCCAGTAACACAGACACACACTTACACCAAGTAACAAAGACATACACTGATACCCAGTAACACAGACACAGACTTACACCAAGTAACACAGACATACACTGACACCAAGTAACAAAGACATACACTGATACCCAGTAACACAGACACACACTGACACCCGGTAACACAAACAAACACACTGACACCAAGTAACACAGACACACACTGACACCAAGTAACACAGACACACACTGACACCCAGTAACACACACTGATACACAGTAACAAAGACAGACACTGATACCAAGTCACAAAGTCATACACTGATTCCCAGTAATGCAGACACTGACACCAAGTAACACAGACACACACTGGGCGGCACAGTGGCGCAGTGGATAGCACTGCAGCCTCACAGCTCCAGGTCCACGGGTTCGATTCTGGGTACTGCCTGTGCGGAGTTTGCAAATTCTCCCTGTATCTGCGTGGGTTTCCTCCGGGTGCTCCGGTTTCCTCCCACATGCCAAAGACTTGCAGGTTGATAGGTTAATTGGCCATTATAATGCCCCTAGTATAGGTCGGGGGTAGGGAAATATATAGGGACCGGTGAGGATGTTTTTGGAATATGGGATTCGTGTAGGATTAGTATAAATGGGTGGTTGATGGTCGGCACAGACTCGGTGGGCCGAAGAGCCTGTTTCAGTGCTGTATCTCTAAACTAAACTTAATACTGACACCTCGTGCCACAGACACACACTGATACCAAGTCACAAAGACATACACTGGCACCAAGTAACACAGACACACACTGACACCCGGTAACAGGCACTGATATACAGTAACACAGACATACACTGATACCCAGTAACAAAGACACATACTGACACCAAGTAACACAGACAAAAACTGACACCAAGTAACAAAGACATACACTTTCACCAACTAACAAAGACAGACAATTACACCAAGTAACAAAGACATACACTTTCACCAAGTAACAAAGACAGACAATTACACAAAGTAACAAAGACATACACTTACACCAAGTATTTTGACAAACTCTTGCACCAAGGAACAAAGACATACACTGATACACAGTAACAAAGACATACACTGATACCCAGTAACACAGACGCACACTTACACCAAGTAACAAAGACATACAATGACACCAAGTCAAAAAGACATACACTTACACCAAGTAACAAAGACATACACTGACACCCAGGAACACAGACACACACTTACACCAAGTAAAAAAGACATACACTTACACCAAGTATTTTGACATACACTGCCACCAAGTAACAAAGACATACACTGATACACAGTAACACAGACACACACTTCCACCAAGTAACAAAGACATACACTGACACAAAGTCTCAAAGACACACACTGACACCCAGTAACAAAGACATACACTGACACCAAGTAACAAAGACATACACTGATACCCAGTAACACAGACACACACTTACACCAAGTAAGAAAGACATACACTGACACCAAGTCACAAAGACACACACTGACACCCAGTAACAAAGACATACACTGACACCAAGTCACAAAGACAGACTCTGATACCCAGTAACAAAGACATACACTGATACCCAGTAACACAGACATACACTTACTCCAATTATCAAAGTCATACACTGACACCACGTAGCAAAGACATACACTTACACCAAGTAACAAAGACATACACTGATACCCAGTAACACAGACACACACTAACACCAAGTAACAAAGACATACACTGATGGTCGGCGCAGACTCGGTGGGCCGAAGAGCCTGTTTCAGTGCTGTATCTCTAAACTAAACTTAATACTGACACCTAGTGCAACAGACACACACTGATACCAAGTCACAAAGACATACACTGCCACCCGGTAACACAAACAAACAGACTGACACCAAGTAATACAGGCACAAACTGACACCAAGTAACACAGACACACACTTACACCAAGTAACAAAGACACATAATTACACCAAGTAACACAGACATACACTGACACCAAGTAACACAGACATACACTTTCACCAAGTAACAAAGACAGACAATTACACCAAGTAACAACGACATACACTTACACCAAGTATTTTGACAAACTCTTGCACCAAGGAACAAAGACATACACTGATACCCAGTAACAAAGACAAACATTGATAACCAGTAACACAGAGACACACTGAACCCCAGTAACACAGACATACACAGACACCAAGTAACAAAGACTGACACTGACACCAAGTAACAGAGACATACACCGACACCAAGTAACAAAGACATGCACTGATACCCAGTAACACAGACGCACACTTACGCGCAAGAAACAAAGACATACACTTACACCAAGTAACACAGACATACTTACACCAAGTATTTTGACATACACTTACACAAAGTATTTTGACATACACTTACACCAAGTAACAAAGACATACACTGACACCAAGTAACAAAGACACACACTGACACCCAGTAACAAAGACATACACTGACACCAAGTCACAAAGACATACACTGATACCAAGTAACAAAGACATACAATTACACCAAGTAACAAAGACACACACTTACACCAAGTAACACAGACATACACTGACACCATGTAACAAAGACATGCACTGATACCCAGTAACACAGACGCACACCTACACCAAGTAACAAAGACATACACTGATACCCAGTAACACAGACACACGCTTACACCAAGTAACAAAGACATACACTGACACCAAGTCAAAAAGACACACACTGACACCCAGTAACAAAGACATACACTGACACCAAGTCACAAAGACATACACTGATACCCAGTAACAAAGACATACACTGATACCCAGTAACACAGACGCACACTTACACCAAGTAACAAAGACATACACTTACACTAATTAACACAGACATACACTTACACGAAGTATTTTGACATACACTTACACCAAGTAACAAAGACATACACTGACACCCAGTAACAAAGACATCCACTTACACCAAGTAACAAAGACACGCACTGACACCCAGGAACACAGACACACTCTGACACCAAGTAACAAAGACGCACACTTACACCAGGTAACACAGATATACACTGACACCAAGTAACAAAGACACATGCTATCACCAAGTAACAAAGACATACTCTTCCACCAAGTATTTTGACATACACAGCCACCAAGTAACAAAGACATACACTGATACCCAGTAACACAGACATACACTGACTCCAAGTAACAAAGACATACACTGATACCCATTAACACAGACACACACTTACACCAAGTAACAGAGACATACACTGACACCAAGTAACAAAGGCATACACTTACACCAAGTAACAAAGACACGCACTGACACCAAGTAACAAAGACGGAAACTTACACCAAGTAACAAAGACATACACTGACACCAAGAAACAAAGACATACACTTACACCAAGTAACACAGACATACACTGACACCAAGTAACAAAGACACACACTTACACCAAGTACACAGACATACACTGACACCAAGTAACAAAGACATACACTTACAACAAGTAACAAAGACTTACACTGACACCAAGTAACAAAGACATACACTGATACCCAGCAACACAGACACACACTTAGACCAAGTAACACAGACATACACAGACACCAAGTAACAAAGACATACACTGCTACCCAGTAACACAGACACACACTTACACCAAGTAACAAAGACATACACTGATACCCAGTAACACAGACACAGACTTACACCAAGTAACACAGACATACACTGACACCAAGTAACAAAGACATACACTGATACCCAGTAACACAGACACACACTGACACCCGGTAACACAAACAAACACACTGACACCAAGTAACACAGACACACACTGACACCAAGTAACACAGACACACACTGACACCCAGTAACACACACTGATACACAGTAACAAAGACAGACACTGATACCAAGTCACAAAGTCATACACTGATTCCCAGTAATGCAGACACTGACACCAAGTAACACAGACACACACTGGGCGGCACAGTGGCGCAGTGGATAGCACTGCAGCCTCACAGCTCCAGGTCCACGGGTTCGATTCTGGGTACTGCCTGTGCGGAGTTTGCAAATTCTCCCTGTATCTGCGTGGGTTTCCTCCGGGTGCTCCGGTTTCCTCCCACATGCCAAAGACTTGCAGGTTGATAGGTTAATTGGCCATTATAATGCCCCTAGTATAGGTCGGGGGTAGGGAAATATATAGGGACCGGTGAGGATGTTTTTGGAATATGGGATTCGTGTAGGATTAGTATAAATGGGTGGTTGATGGTCGGCACAGACTCGGTGGGCCGAAGAGCCTGTTTCAGTGCTGTATCTCTAAACTAAACTTAATACTGACACCTCGTGCCACAGACACACACTGATACCAAGTCACAAAGACATACACTGGCACCAAGTAACACAGACACACACTGACACCCGGTAACAGGCACTGATATACAGTAACACAGACATACACTGATACCCAGTAACAAAGACACATACTGACACCAAGTAACACAGACAAAAACTGACACCAAGTAACAAAGACATACACTTTCACCAACTAACAAAGACAGACAATTACACCAAGTAACAAAGACATACACTTTCACCAAGTAACAAAGACAGACAATTACACAAAGTAACAAAGACATACACTTACACCAAGTATTTTGACAAACTCTTGCACCAAGGAACAAAGACATACACTGATACACAGTAACAAAGACATACACTGATACCCAGTAACACAGACGCACACTTACACCAAGTAACAAAGACATACAATGACACCAAGTCAAAAAGACATACACTTACACCAAGTAACAAAGACATACACTGACACCCAGGAACACAGACACACACTTACACCAAGTAAAAAAGACATACACTTACACCAAGTATTTTGACATACACTGCCACCAAGTAACAAAGACATATACTGATACACAGTAACACAGACACACACTTCCACCAAGTAACAAAGACATACACTGACACAAAGTCTCAAAGACACACACTGACACCCAGTAACAAAGACATACACTGACACCAAGTAACAAAGACATACACTGATACCCAGTAACACAGACACACACTTACACCAAGTAAGAAAGACATACACTGACACCAAGTCACAAAGACACACACTGACACCCAGTAACAAAGACATACACTGACACCAAGTCACAAAGACAGACTCTGATACCCAGTAACAAAGACATACACTGATACCCAGTAACACAGACATACACTTACTCCAATTATCAAAGTCATACACTGACACCACGTAGCAAAGACATACACTTACACCAAGTAACAAAGACATACACTGATACCCAGTAACACAGACACACACTAACACCAAGTAACAAAGACATACACTGATGGTCGGCGCAGACTCGGTGGGCCGAAGAGCCTGTTTCAGTGCTGTATCTCTAAACTAAACTTAATACTGACACCTAGTGCAACAGACACACACTGATACCAAGTCACAAAGACATACACTGCCACCCGGTAACACAAACAAACAGACTGACACCAAGTAATACAGGCACAAACTGACACCAAGTAACACAGACACACACTTACACCAAGTAACAAAGACACATAATTACACCAAGTAACACAGACATACACTGACACCAAGTAACACAGACATACACTTTCACCAAGTAACAAAGACAGACAATTACACCAAGTAACAACGACATACACTTACACCAAGTATTTTGACAAACTCTTGCACCAAGGAAAAAAGACATACACTGATACCCAGTAACAAAGACAAACATTGATAACCAGTAACACAGAGACACACTGAACCCCAGTAACACAGACATACACAGACACCAAGTAACAAAGACTGACACTGACACCAAGTAACAGAGACATACACCGACACCAAGTAACAAAGACATGCACTGATACCCAGTAACACAGACGCACACTTACGCGCAAGAAACAAAGACATACACTTACACCAAGTAACACAGACATACTTACACCAAGTATTTTGACATACACTTACACAAAGTATTTTGACATACACTTACACCAAGTAACAAAGACATACACTGACACCAAGTAACAAAGACACACACTGACACCCAGTAACAAAGACATACACTGACACCAAGTCACAAAGACATACACTGATACCAAGTAACAAAGACATACAATTACACCAAGTAACAAAGACACACACTTACACCAAGTAACACAGACATACACTGACACCATGTAACAAAGACATGCACTGATACCCAGTAACACAGACGCACACCTACACCAAGTAACAAAGACATACACTGATACCCAGTAACACAGACACACTCTTACACCAAGTAACAAAGACATACACTGACACCAAGTCACAAAGACACACACTGACACCCAGTAACAAAGACATACACTGACACCAAGTCACAAAGACATACACTGATACCCAGTAACAAAGACATACACTGATACCCAGTAACACAGACGCACACTTACACCAAGTAACAAAGACATACACTTACACCAATTAACACAGACATACACTTACACGAAGTATTTTGACATACACTTACACCAAGTAACAAAGACATACACTGACACCCAGTAACAAAGACATCCACTTACACCAAGTAACAAAGACACGCACTGACACCCAGGAACACAGACACACTCTGACACCAAGTAACAAAGACGCACACTTACACCAGGTAACACAGATATACACTGACACCAAGTAACAAAGACACATGCTATCACCAAGTAACAAAGACATACTCTTCCACCAAGTATTTTGACATACACAGCCACCAAGTAACAAAGACATACACTGATACCCAGTAACACAGACACACACTTACACCAAGTAACAAAGACACATACTGATACCAAGTACCACAGACACACACTGACACCCGTTAACACAAACAAACAGACTGACACCTAGTAATACAGGCACACACTGACACCAAGTAACACAGACACACACTGACACCCAGTAACACACACTGATACCAAGTCACAAAATCACACACTGATTCCCAGTAACACAGACACAAACTGACACCAAGTAACAAATGCAGACACTGACACCAAGTAACACAGACACACACTGGGCGGCACAGTGGCGCAGTGGTTAGCACTGCAGCCTCACAGCTCCAGGGACACGGGTTCGATTCTGGGTACTGCCTGTGCGGAGTTTGCAAGTTCTCCCTGTGTCTGCGTGGGTTTCCTCCGGGTGCTCCGGTTTCCTCCCACATGCCAAAGACTTGCAGGTTGATAGGTTAATTGGCCATTATAAATTGCCCCTAGTATAGGTAGGGGGTAGGGAAATATATAGGGACCGGTGGGGATGTTATTGGAATATGGGATTCGTGGAGGATTAGTATAAATGGGTGGTTGATGGTCGGCGCAGACTCGGTGGGCCGAAGAGCCTGTTTCAGTGCTGTTTCTCTAAACTAAACTTAATACTGACACCTAGTGCAACAGACACACACTGATACCAAGTCACAAAGACATACACTGCCACCCGGTAACACAAACAAACAGACTGACACCAAGTAATACAGGCACAAACTGACACCAAGTAACACAGACACACACTTACACCAAGTAACAAAGACACATACTTACACCAAGTAACACAGACATACACTTTCACCAAGTAACAAAGACAGACAATTACACCAAGTAACAACGACATACACTTACACCAAGTATTTTGACAAACTCTTGCACCAAGGAACAAAGACATACACTGATACCCAGTAACAAAGACATACATTGATACCCAGTAACACAGAGACACACTGAACCCCAGTAACACAGACATACACTGACACCAAGTAACAAAGACTGACACTGACACCAAGTAACAAAGACATACACCGACACCAAGTAACAAAGACATGCACTGATACCCAGTAACACAGACGCACACTTACGCGCAAGAAACAAAGACATACAATTACACCAAGTAACACAGACATACTTACACCAAGTATTTTGACATACACTTACACAAAGTATTTTGACATACACTTACACCAAGTAACAAAGACATAGACTGACACCAAGTAACAAAGACATACACTGACACCAAGAAACAAAGACATACACTTACACCAAGTAACACAGACATACACTGACACCAAGTAACAAAGACACACACTTACACCAAGTACACAGACATACACTGACACCAAGTAACAAAGACATACACTTACAACAAGTAACAAAGACTTACACTGACACCAAGTAACAAAGACATACACTGATACCCAGCAACACAGACACACACTGACACCAAGAAACAAAGACATACACTGACACCAAGTAACAAAGACATACACTGACACCAAGAAACAAAGACATACACTTACACCAAGTAACACAGACATACACTGACACCAAGTAACAAAGACACACACTTACACCAAGTACACAGACATACACTGACACCAAGTAACAAAGACATACACTTACAACAAGTAACAAAGACTTACACTGACACCAAGTAACAAAGACATACACTGATACCCAGCAACACAGACACACACTTAGACCAAGTAACACAGACATACACAGACACCAAGTAACAAAGACATACACTGCTACCCAGTAACACAGACACACACTTACACCAAGTAACAAAGACATACACTGATACCCAGTAACACAGACACAGACTTACACCAAGTAACACAGACATACACTGACACCAAGTAACAAAGACATACACTGATACCCAGTAACACAGACACACACTGACACCCGGTAACACAAACAAACACACTGACACCAAGTAACACAGACACACACTGACACCAAGTAACACAGACACACACTGACACCCAGTAACACACACTGATACACAGTAACAAAGACAGAGACTGATACCAAGTCACAAAGTCATACACTGATTCCCAGTAATGCAGACACTGACACCAAGTAACACAGACACACACTGGGCGGCACAGTGGCGCAGTGGATAGCACTGCAGCCTCACAGCTCCAGGTCCACGGGTTCGATTCTGGGTACTGCCTGTGCGGAGTTTGCAAATTCTCCCTGTATCTGCGTGGGTTTCCTCCGGGTGCTCCGGTTTCCTCCCACATGCCAAAGACTTGCAGGTTGATAGGTTAATTGGCCATTATAATGCCCCTAGTATAGGTCGGGGGTAGGGAAATATATAGGGACCGGTGAGGTTGTTTTTGGAATATGGGATTCGTGTAGGATTAGTATAAATGGGTGGTTGATGGTCGGCACAGACTCGGTGGGCCGAAGAGCCTGTTTCAGTGCTGTATCTCTAAACTAAACTTAATACTGACACCTCGTGCCACAGACACACACTGATACCAAGTCACAAAGACATACACTGGCACCAAGTAACACAGACACACACTGACACCCGGTAACAGGCACTGATATACAGTAACACAGACATACACTGATACCCAGTAACAAAGACACATACTGACACCAAGTAACACAGACAAAAACTGACACCAAGTAACAAAGACATACACTTTCACCAACTAACAAAGACAGACAATTACACCAAGTAACAAAGACATACACTTTCACCAAGTAACAAAGACAGACAATTACACAAAGTAACAAAGACATACACTTACACCAAGTATTTTGACAAACTCTTGCACCAAGGAACAAAGACATACACTGATACACAGTAACAAAGACATACACTGATACCCAGTAACACAGACGCACACTTACACCAAGTAACAAAGACATACAATGACACCAAGTCAAAAAGACATACACTTACACCAAGTAACAAAGACATACACTGACACCCAGGAACACAGACACACACTTACACCAAGTAAAAAAGACATACACTTACACCAAGTATTTTGACATACACTGCCACCAAGTAACAAAGACATACACTGATACACAGTAACACAGACACACACTTCCACCAAGTAACAAAGACATACACTGACACAAAGTCTCAAAGACACACACTGACACCCAGTAACAAAGACATACACTGACACCAAGTAACAAAGACATACACTGATACCCAGTAACACAGACACACACTTACACCAAGTAAGAAAGACATACACTGACACCAAGTCACAAAGACACACACTGACACCCAGTAACAAAGACATACACTGACACCAAGTCACAAAGACAGACTCTGATACCCAGTAACAAAGACATACACTGATACCCAGTAACACAGACATACACTTACTCCAATTATCAAAGTCATACACTGACACCACGTAGCAAAGACATACACTTACACCAAGTAACAAAGACATACACTGATACCCAGTAACACAGACACACACTAACACCAAGTAACAAAGACATACACTGATGGTCGGCGCAGACTCGGTGGGCCGAAGAGCCTGTTTCAGTGCTGTTTCTCTAAACTAAACTTAATACTGACACCTAGTGCAACAGACACACACTGATACCAAGTCACAAAGACATACACTGCCACCCGGTAACACAAACAAACAGACTGACACCAAGTAATACAGGCACAAACTGACACCAAGTAACACAGACACACACTTACACCAAGTAACAAAGACACATACTTACACCAAGTAACACAGACATACACTGACACCAAGTAACATAGACATACACTTTCACCAAGTAACAAAGACAGACAATTACACCAAGTAACAACGACATACACTTACACCAAGTATTTTGACAAACTCTTGCACCAAGGAACAAAGACATACACTGATACCCAGTAACAAAGACATACATTGATACCCAGTAACACAGAGACACACTGAACCCCAGTAACACAGACATACACTGACACCAAGTAACAAAGACTGACACTGACACCAAGTAACAAAGACATACACCGACACCAAGTAACAAAGACATGCACTGATACCCAGTAACACAGACGCACACTTACGCGCAAGAAACAAAGACATACAATTACACCAAGTAACACAGACATACTTACACCAAGTATTTTGACATACACTTACACAAAGTATTTTGACATACACTTACACCAAGTAACAAAGACATAGACTGACACCAAGTAACAAAGACACACACTGACACCCAGTAACAAAGACATACACTGACACCAAGTCACAAAGACATACACTGATACCAAGTAACAAAGACATACAATTACACCAAGTAACAAAGACACACGCTTACACCAAGTAACACAGACATACACTGACACCATGTAACAAAGACATGCACTGATACCCAGTAACACAGACGCACACCTACACCAAGTAACAAAGACATACACTGATACCCAGTAACACAGACACCCACTTACACCAAGTAACAAAGACATACACTGACACCAAGTCACAAAGACACACACTGACACCCAGTAACAAAGACATACACTGACACCAAGTCACAAAGACATGCACTGATACCAAGTAACAAAGACATACAATTACACCAAGTAACAAAGACACACACTTTCACCAAGTCACACAGACATACACTGACACCAAGTAACAAAGACATACACTGTCACCCAGTAACACAGACACACACTTACACCAAGTAACAAAGACATACACTTACACCAAGTAACACAAACACACACTTACACCAAGTTACAAAGACATAAACTGACACCAAGTAACAAAGACACACAATTACACCAGGTAACAAAGACAGACATAGACACCAAGTAACAAAGACAGACACTGATACCCAGGAACACAGACACACACTTACACCAAGTAACAAAGACATACACAGATACCAAGTAACACAGACACACACTTACACCAAGTAACAAAGACATACACTGACACCAAGTAACAAAGACATGCACTTACACCAAGTAACACAGACATACACTGACAGCAAGTAACAAAGACATACAATTACACCAAGTAACAAAGACACACACTTACACCAAGTAACACAGACATACACTGACACAAAGAAACAAAGACATACAATTACATAAAGTAACACAAACACACACTGACACCCAGTAACATAGAGAAACACTGACACACAGTAACAAAGTCATACACAGACAGACACTGACACCAAGCAACAAAGACTAACAGAGACACACACTGACACCAAGTCACAAAGACATACACTGACACCCAGTAACAAAGACATACACTGACACCAAGTAACAAAGACATACACTGACACCAAGTAAAACAGACACATACTTACACCAAGTAACAAAGACATACACTGACACCAAGTCACAAAGACACACACTGACACCATGTAACAAAGACATGCACTGATACCCAGTAACAAAGACATACACTGACACCAAGTAACAAAGACATACACTGACACCAAGAAACAAAGACATACTCTGATACCCAGTAACACAGACACACACTTACACCAAGTAACAAAGACATACACTGACACCCAGTAACAAAGACATACACTGACAACAAGTCACAAAGACATACACTGATACCCAGTAACACAGAAACACACTTACACCAAGTAAGAAAGACAAACACTGACACCAAGTAACAAAGACATCCACTGACACCAAGAAACAAAGACATACAATTACAAAAAGTAACACAGACACACACTGACACCCAGTAACACAAACAAACACACACTGACTCCCAGTAACATAGAGAAACACTGACACACAGTAACAAAGACATACACAGACAGACACTGACACCAAGTAACAAAGACTAACAGAGACACACACTGACACCAAGTCACAAAGACATACACTGACACCCAGTAACAAAGACATACACTGACACCAAGTCACAAAGACATACACTGATACCCAGTAACGCAGACACACACTTCCACAATGTAACAAAGACAAACACTGACACCAAGTAACAAAGACATATACTTACACAAAGTAACACAGACATACACTGACACCAAGTAACAAAGACATACAATTACACCATGTAACAAAGACACAAACTTACACCAAGCAACACAGACATACACTGACACCAAGTAACAAAGACATGCATTGACACCCAGTAACACAGACACACACATACACCAAGTAACGACGACATACACTGACACCAAGTAACAAAGACATACACTGTTACCCAGTAACACAGACACACACTTACACCAAGTAACAAAGACATACACAGATAACAAGTAACACAGGCACACACTTACACCAAGTAACACAGACACACACTTACACCAAGTAACAAAGACAGACACTTACACCAAGTAACAAAGACACACACGTACACCAAGTAACACAGACATACACTGACACCAAGGAACAAAGACAGACAATTACACCAAGTAACAAAGACATACACTTACACCAAGTATTTTGACATACACTGACACCAAGTAACAAAGACATACACTGATACCCAGTAACATAGACACACACTGACACCCAGTAACAAAAACATACACTGACACCAAGTCACAAAGACATACACTAATACCAAGTAACAAAGACATACAATTACACCAAGTAACAAAGACACACACTTACACCAAGTAACACAGACATACACTGACACCATGTAACAAAGACATGCACTGATACCCAGCAACACAGACGCACACCTACACGAAGTAACGAAGACATACACTGATACCCAGTAACACAGACACACACTGACACCCAGTAACAAAGACATACACTGACACCAAGTCACAAAGACATGCACTGATACCAAGTAACAAAGACATACAATTACACCAAGTAACAAAGACACACACTTACACCAAGTAACACAGACATACACTGACACCAAGTAACAAAGACATACACTGTCACCCAGTAACACAGACACACACTTACACCAAGTAACAAAGACAGACATAGACACCAAGTAACAAAGACAGACACTGATACCCAGTAACACAGACACACACTTACACCAAGTAACAAAGACATACACTTACACCAAGTAACACAAACACACACTTACATCAAGTTACAAAGACATAAACTGACACCAAGTAACAAGGACATACAATTACACCAAGTAACAAAGACAGACATAGACACCAAGTAACAAAGACAGACACTGATACCCAGTAACACAGACACACACTTAAACCAATTAACACAGCCATACACTGACACCAAGTAACAAAGACATACACTGACACCCAGTAACAAAGACATACACTGACACCAAGTCACAAAGACATACACTGATACCCAGTAAAACAGTCGCACACTTACACCAAGTAACAAAGACACACACTGACAACATGTAACAAAGACATGCACTGATACCCAGTAACAAAGACATACACTGACACCAAGTAACAAAGACATACACTGACACCAAGAAACAAAGACATGCACTGATACCCAGTAACACAGACACACACTTACACCAAGTAACAAAGACATACACTGACACCCAGTAACAAAGACATACACTGACACCAAGTCACAAAGACATACACTGATACCCAGTAACACAGACACACACTTACACCAAGTAAGAAAGACAAACACTGACACCAAGTAACAAAGACATCCACTGACACCAAGTAACAAAGACATACACTGACACCCAGTAACAAAGACATACACTGACACCAAGTCACAAAGACATACACTGATACCCAGTAACACAGTCAGACACTTACACCAAGTAACAAAGACATACACAGATACCAAGTAACAAAGACACACACTTACACCAAGAAACACAGACACACACTTACACCAAGTAACAAAGACATATACTGACACCAAGTAACAAAGACATACACTTACACCAAGTAACACAGACATACACTGACACCAAGTCAGAAAGACATATACTTACACAAAGTAACACAGACATACACTGACACCAAGTAACAAAGTCATACCCTTACACCATGTAACAAAGACACACACTTACACCAAGCAACACAGACATACACTGACACCAAGTAACAAAGACATACACTGACACCCAGTAACACAGACACACACATACACCAAGTAACGACGACATACACTGACACCAAGTAACAAAGACATACACTGTTACCCAGTAACACAGACACACAATTACACCAAGTAACAAAGACATACACTGACACCAAGTAACAAAGACATACACTGACACCAAGAAACAAAGACATACTCTGATACCCAGTAACACAGACACACACTTACACCAAGTAACAAAGACATACACTGACACCCAGTAACAAAGACATACACTGACAACAAGTCACAAAGACATACACTGATACCCAGTAACACAGAAACACACTTACACCAAGTAAGAAAGACAAACACTGACACCAAGTAACAAAGACATCCACTGACACCAAGAAACAAAGACATACAATTACAAAAAGTAACACAGACACACACTGACACCCAGTAACACAAACAAACACACACTGACTCCCAGTAACATAGAGAAACACTGACACACAGTAACAAAGACATACACAGACAGACACTGACACCAAGTAACAAAGACTAACAGAGACACACACTGACACCAAGTCACAAAGACATACACTGACACCCAGTAACAAAGACATACACTGACACCAAGTCACAAAGACATACACTGATACCCAGTAACGCAGACACACACTTCCACAATGTAACAAAGACAAACACTGACACCAAGTAACAAAGACATATACTTACACAAAGTAACACAGACATACACTGACACCAAGTAACAAAGACATACAATTACACCATGTAACAAAGACACAAACTTACACCAAGCAACACAGACATACACTGACACCAAGTAACAAAGACATGCATTGACACCCAGTAACACAGACACACACATACACCAAGTAACGACGACATACACTGACACCAAGTAACAAAGACATACACTGTTACCCAGTAACACAGACACACACTTACACCAAGTAACAAAGACATACACAGATAACAAGTAACACAGGCACACACTTACACCAAGTAACACAGACACACACTTACACCAAGTAACAAAGACAGACACTTACACCAAGTAACAAAGACACACACGTACACCAAGTAACACAGACATACACTGACACCAAGGAACAAAGACAGACAATTACACCAAGTAACAAAGACATACACTTACACCAAGTAGTTTGACATACACTGACACCAAGTAACAAAGACATACACTGATACCCAGTAACATAGACACACACTGACACCCAGTAACAAAAACATACACTGACACCAAGTCACAAAGACATACACTAATACCAAGTAACAAAGACATACAATTACACCAAGTAACAAAGACACACACTTACACCAAGTAACACAGACATACACTGACACCATGTAACAAAGACATGCACTGATACCCAGCAACACAGACGCACACCTACACCAAGTAACGAAGACATACACTGATACCCAGTAACACAGACACACACTGACACCCAGTAACAAAGACATACACTGACACCAAGTCACAAAGACATGCACTGATACCAAGTAACAAAGACATACAATTACACCAAGTAACAAAGACACACACTTACACCAAGTAACACAGACATACACTGACACCAAGTAACAAAGACATACACTGTCACCCAGTAACACAGACACACACTTACACCAAGTAACAAAGACAGACATAGACACCAAGTAACAAAGACAGACACTGATACCCAGTAACACAGACACACACTTACACCAAGTAACAAAGACATACACTTACACCAAGTAACACAAACACACACTTACATCAAGTTACAAAGACATAAACTGACACCAAGTAACAAGGACATACAATTACACCAAGTAACAAAGACAGACATAGACACCAAGTAACAAAGACAGACACTGATACCCAGTAACACAGACACACACTTAAACCAATTAACACAGCCATACACTGACACCAAGTAACAAAGACATACACTGACACCCAGTAACAAAGACATACACTGACACCAAGTCACAAAGACATACACTGATACCCAGTAAAACAGTCGCACACTTACACCAAGTAACAAAGACACACACTGACAACATGTAACAAAGACATGCACTGATACCCAGTAAAAAGACATACACTGACACCAAGTAACAAAGACATACACTGACACCAAGAAACAAAGACATGCACTGATACCCAGTAACACAGACACACACTTACACCAAGTAACAAAGACATACACTGACACCCAGTAACAAAGACATACACTGACACCAAGTCACAAAGACATACACTGATACCCAGTAACACAGACACACACTTACACCAAGTAAGAAAGACAAACACTGACACCAAGTAACAAAGACATCCACTGACACCAAGTAACAAAGACATACACTGACACCCAGTAACAAAGACATACACTGACACCAAGTCACAAAGACATACACTGATACCCAGTAACACAGTCAGACACTTACACCAAGTAACAAAGACATACACAGATACCAAGTAACAAAGACACACACTTACACCAAGAAACACAGACACACACTTACACCAAGTAACAAAGACATATACTGACACCAAGTAACAAAGACATACACTTACACCAAGTAACACAGACATACACTGACACCAAGTCAGAAAGACATATACTTACACAAAGTAACACAGACATACACTGACACCAAGTAACAAAGTCATACCCTTACACCATGTAACAAAGACACACACTTACACCAAGCAACACAGACATACACTGACACCAAGTAACAAAGACA
This sequence comes from Heterodontus francisci, assembly GCF_036365525.1. Taxonomy (NCBI): domain Eukaryota; kingdom Metazoa; phylum Chordata; class Chondrichthyes; order Heterodontiformes; family Heterodontidae; genus Heterodontus; species Heterodontus francisci. The sequence continues at coordinate 2,186,081 of NW_027140677.1, forward strand.
TACACTGACACCCAGTAACACAGACACACACATACACCAAGTAACGACGACATACACTGACACCAAGTAACAAAGACATACACTGTTACCCAGTAACACAGACACACAATTACACCAAGTAACAAAGACATACACAGATAACAAGTAACACAGGCACACACTTACACCAAGTAACACAGACAAACACTTACACCAAGTAACAAAGACATACACTGACACCAAGTAACATAGACATACACTTACACCAAGTAACACAGACATACACTGACAACAAGAAACAAAGACATACAATTACAACAAGTAACAAAGACACACACTTACACCAAGTAACACAGACATGCACTGACACCATGTAACAAAGACATGCACTGATACCCAGTAACACAGACACACACTTACACCAAGTAACAAAGACATACACTGATACCTAGTAACACAGACACACACTTACACCAAGTAACAAAGACATGCATTGATACCCAGTAACAAAGACATACACTGAAACCAAGTAACAAAGACATACACTGACACCAAGAAACAAAGACATACACTGATACCCAGCAACACAGGCACAGACTTACACCAAGTAACAAAGACATACACTGACACCCAGTAACAAAGACATACACTGACACCAAGTAACAAAGACATACACTGATACCTAGTAAAACAGACACACACTTACACCAAGTCACAAAGACTAACAGAGACACACACTGACACCCAGTAACAAAGACATACAATGACACAAAGTCACAAAGACACATACTGACACCATGTAACAAAGACATGCACTGATACCCAGTAACAAAGACATACACTGACACCAAGTAACAAAGACATACACTGACACCAAGAAACAAAGACATACACTGATACCCAGTAACACAGACACACACTTACACCAAGTAACAAAGACATACACTGACACCCAGGAACAAAGACATACACTGACACCAAGTCACAAAGACATGCACTGATACCCAGTAACACAGACACACACTTGCACCAAGTAAGAAAGACAAACACTGACACCAAGTAACAAAGACATCCACTGACACCAAGAAACAAAGACATACAATTACAAAAAGTAACACAGACACACACTGACACCCAGTAACACAAACAAACACACACTGACTCCCAGTAACACAGAGAAACACTGACACACAGTAACAAAGACATACACAGACAGGCACTGACACCAAGTAACAAAGACATACAATTACAACAAGTAACAAAGACACACACTTACACCAAGTAACACAGACATACACTGACACCATGTAACAAAGACATGCACTGATACCCAGTAACACAGACACACACTTACACCAAGTAACAAAGACATACACTGATACCTAGTAACACAGACACACACTTACACCAAGTAACAAAGACATGCATTGATACCCAGTAACAAAGACATACACTGAAACCAAGTAACAAAGACATACACTGTCACCTAGAAACAAAGACATACACTGATACCCAGCAACACAGACACACACTTACATCAAGTAACAAAGACATACACTGACACCCAGTAACAAAGACATACACTGACACCAAGTAACAAAGACATACACTGATACCTAGTAAAACAGACACACACTTACACCAAGTAACAACGACTAACAGAGACACACACAGACACCAAGTCACACAGACATACACTGACACCCAGTAACAAAGACATACAATGACACCAAGTCACAAAGACACATACTGACACCATGTAACAAAGACATGCACTGATACCCAGTAACAAAGACATACACTGACACCAAGTAACAAAGACATACACTGACACCAAGAAACAAAGACATACACTGATACCCAGTAACACAGACACACACTTACACCAAGTAACAAAGACATACACTGACACCCAGGAACAAAGACATACACTGACACCAAGTCACAAAGACATGCACTGATACCCAGTAACACAGACACACACTTGCACCAAGTAAGAAAGACAAACACTGACACCAAGTAACAAAGACATCCACTGACACCAAGAAACAAAGACTTACAATTACACAAAGTAACACAGACACACACTGACACCCAGTAACACAAACAAACACACACTGACTCCCAGTAACATAGAGAAACACTGACACACAGTAACAAAGACATACACAGACAGACACTGACACCAAGTAACAAAGACAAACAGAGACACACACTGACACCAAGTAACAACGACATACACTGACAACAAGAAACAAAGACATACACTGACACCTAGTAAAACAGACACACACTTACACCAAGTAACAAAGACTAACAGAGACACACACTGACACCAAGTCACAAAGACATACACTGACACCCAGTAACAAAGACATACACTGACACCTAGTAAAACAGACACACACTTACACCAAGTAACAAAGACTAACAGAGACACACACTGACACCAAGTCACAAAGACATACACTGACACCCAGTAACAAAGACATACACTGACACCAAGTAACAAAGACATACACTGATACCTAGTAAAACAGACACACACTTACACCAAGTAACAAAGACAGACACTGACACCAAGTCACAAAGACACACACTGACACCATGTAACAAAGACATGCACTGATACCCAGTAACAAAGACATACACTGACACCAAGTAACAAAGACATACACTGACACCAAGAAACAAAGACATACACTGATACCCAGTAACACAGACACACACTTACACCAAGTAACAAAGACATACACTGACACCCAGTAACAAAGACATACACTGACACCAAGTCACAAAGACATACACTGATACCCAGTAACACAGACACACACTTGCACCAAGTAAGAAAGACAAACACTGACACCAAGAAACAAAGACATCCACTGACACCAAGAAACAAAGACATACAATTACAAAAAGTAACACAGACACACACTGACACCCAGTAACACAAACAAACACACACTGACTCCCAGTAACATAGAGAAACACTGACACACTGTAACAAAGACATACACAGACAGACACTGACACCAAGTAACAAAGACAAACAGAGGCACACACTGACACCAAGTCACAAAGACATACACTGACACCCAGTAACAAAGACATACACTGACACCAAGTCACAAAGACATACACTGATACCCAGTAACGCAGACACACACTTCCACAATGTAACAAAGCCAAACACTGACACCAAGTAACAAAGACATATACTTACACAAAGTAACACAGACATACACTGACACCAAGTAACAAAGACATACACTTACACCATGTAACAAAGACACACTCTTACACCAAGCATCACAGACATACACTGACACCAAGTAACGACGACATACACTGACACCAAGTAACAAAGACATACACTGTTACCCAGTAACACAGACACACACTTACACCAAGTAACAAAGACATACACAGATAACAAGTAACACAGGCACACACTTACACCAAGTAACACAGACACACACTTACACCAAGTAACAAAGACATACACTGACACCAAGTAACAAAGACATACACTTACACCAAGTAACACAGACATACACTGACACCAAGTAACAAAGACATACAATTACACCAAGTAACAAAGACATACACTTACACCAAGTATTTTGACATACACTGACACCAAGTAACAAAGACATACACTGATACCCAGTAACACAGACACACAATTACACCAAGTAACAAAGACACACACTGACACCCAGTAACAAAGACATACACTGACACCAAGTCACAAAGACATACACTGATACCAAGTAACAAAGACATACAATTACACCAAGTAACAAAGACACACACTTACACCAAGTAACACAGACATATACTGACACCATGTAACAAAGACATGCACTGATACCCAGTAACACAGACGCACACCTACACCAAGTAACAAAGACATACACTGACACCAAGTCACAAAAACACACACTGACACCCAGTAATAAAGACATACACTGACACCAAGTCACAAAGACATGCACTGATACCAAGTAACAAAGACATACAATTACACCAAGTAACAAAGACACGCACTTGCACCAAGTAACACAGACATACACTGACACCAAGTAACAACGACATACACTGTCACCCAGTAACACAGACACACACTTACACCAAGTAACAAAGACAGACATAGACACCAAGTAACAAAGACAGACACTGATACCCAGTAACACAGACACACACTTACACCAAGTAACAAAGACATACACTTACACCAAGTAACACAAACAAACACTTACACCAAGTTACAAAGACATAAACTGACAACAAGTAACAAGGACATACAATTACACCAAGTCACAAAGACAGACATAGACACCAAGTAACAAAGACAGACACTGATACCCAGTAACAAAGACATATACTTACACAAAGTAACACAGACATACACTGACACCAAGTAACAAAGACATACACTTACACCATGTAACAAAACACACACTTACACCAAGCAACACAGACATACACTGACACCAAGTAACAAAGACATACACTGACACCCAGTAACAAAGACATTCACTTACACCAAGTATTTTGACATACACTGACACCAAGTAACAAAGACATACACTGACACTCAGTAACACAGACACACAATTACACCAAGTAACAAAGACATACACTGACACCAAGTAACAAAGACACACACTGACACCCAGTAACAAAGACATACACTGACACCAAGTCACTGAGACATACACTGATACCAAGTAACAAAGACATACAATTACACCAAGTAACAAAGACACACACTTACACCAAGTAACAAAGACATACACTGACACCCAGTAACACAGACGCACACCTACACCAAGTAACAAAGACATACACTGATACCCAGTAACACAGACACACACTTACACCAAGTAACAAAGACATACACTGACACCAAGTCACAAAAACACACACTGACACCCAGTAACAAAGACATGCACTGACACCAAGTCAGAAAGACATGCACTGATACCAAGTAACAAAGACATACAATTACACCAAGTAACAAAGACACACACTTATACCATGTAACACAGACATACACTGACACCATGTAACAAAGACATGCACTGATACCCAGTAACACAGACGCACACCTACACCAAGTAACAAAGACATGCACTGATACCCAGTAACACAGATGCACACCTACACCAAGTAACAAAGACATGCACTGATACCTAGTAACACAGACGCACACCTACACCAAGCAACAAAGACATACACTGTCACCCAGTAACACAGACACACACTTACACCAAGTAACAAAGACAGACATGGACAACAAGTAACAATGACAGACACTGATACCCAGTAACACAGACACACACTTACACCAAGTAACAAAGACATACACTTACACCAAGTAACACAAACACACACTTACACCAAGTTACAAAGACATAAACTGACACCAGGTAACAAGGACATACAATTACACCAAGTAACAAAGACAGACATAGACACCAAGTAACAAAGTCAGACACTGATACCCAGTAACACAGACACACACTTACACCAATTAACACAGCATAACACTGACACCAAGTAACAAAGACATACACTTACACCCAGTAACACAGACACACACATACACCAAGTAACAAAGACATACACTGATACCCAGTAACACAGTCACACACTTACACCAAGTAACAAAGACATACACAGATACCAAGTAACACAGACACACACCTACACCAAGAAACACAGACACACACATACACCAAGTAACAAAGACATACACTGACACCAAGTAACAAAGACACACACTTACACCAAGTAACAGAGACATACACTGATACCTAGTAACACAGACACACACTTACACCAAGTAACAAAGACATGCATTGATACCCAGTAACAAAGACATACACTGAAACCAAGTAACAAAGACATACACTGAAACCAAGTAACAAAGACATACACTGACACCAAGAAACACAGACATACACTGATACCCAGCAACACAGACACACACTTACACCAAGTAACAAAGACATACACTGACACCAAGTCACAAAGACATACACTGCTTCCCAGTAACACAGACACACACTTACACCAAGTAAGAAAGACAAAGTCTGACACCAAGTAGCAAAGACATCCAATGACACCAAGTAACAAAGACACACACTTACACCAAGCAACACAGACATACACTGACACCAAGTAACACTGACACACACTGACACCTAGTAACACAGACACACACATACACCAAGTAACAAAGACACACACTTACACCAAGTAACAAAGACATACACTGACACCAAGTCACAAAGACATACACTGACACCAAGTAACAAAGACATAAACTGACACCCAGTAACCAAGACATACAATGATACCAAGTCACAAAGACATACAGTGACACCCAGAAACAAAGACATACACTGACACCAAGTCACAAAGACATACACTGATACCCAGTAACAAAGTCACACACTTACACCAAGTAACAAAGACATACACAGATACCAAGTAACACAGACACACACTTACACCAAGAAACACACACACACACTTACACCAAGTAACAAAGACATACACTGACACCAAGTAACAAAGACATACACTTACACCAAGTAACACAGACATACACTGACAGCAAGTAACAAAGATCTACAATTACACCAAGTAACAAAGACACACACTTACACCAAGTAACAAAGACATACACTGACAGCAAGAAACAAAGACATACAATAACATAAAGTAACACAGACACACACTGACACCCAGTAACACAAACAAACACACACTGACACCCAGTAACATAGAGAAACACTGACACACAGTAACAAAGTCATACACAGACAGACACTGACACCAAGTAACAAAGACTAACAGAGACATACACTGACACCAAGTCACAAAGACATACACTGACACCCAGTAACAAAGACATACACTGACACCAAGTAACAAAGACATACACTGATACCTAGTAAAACAGACACACACTTACACCAAGTGACAAAGACATACACTGACACCAAGTCACAAAGACACACACTGACACCATGTAACAAAGACATGCACTGATACGCAGTAACAAAGACATACACTGACACCAAGTAACAAAGACATACACTGACACCAAGAAACAAAGACATACACTGATACCCAGTAACACAGACGCACACCTACACCAAGTAACAAAGACATACACTGATACCCAGTACCACAGACACACACTTACACCAAGTAACAAAGACATACACTGACACCAAGTCACAAAGACACACACTGACACCCAGTAACAAAGACATACACTGACACCAAGTCACAAAGACATGCACTGATACCAAGTAACAAAGACATACAATTACACCAAGTAACAAAGACACACACTTACACCAAGTAACACAGACATACACTGACACCAAGTAACAAAGACATACATTTACAAAAAGTAACACAGACACACACTGACACCCAGTAACACAAACAAACACACACTGACTCCCAGTAACATAGAGAAACACTGACACACAGTAACAAAGACAAACACAGACAGACACTGACACCAAGTAACAAAGACTAACAGAGACACACACTGACACCAAGTCACAAAGACATACACTGACACCCAGTAACAAAGACATAAACTGACACCAAGTCACAAAGACATACACTGATACCCAGTAACGCAGACACACACTTCCACAATGTAACAAAGACAAACACTGACACCAAGTAACAAAGACATATACTTACACAAAGTAACACAGACATACACTGACACCAAGTAACAAAGACATACACTTACACCATGCAACAAAGACACACCCTTACACCAAGCAGCACAGACATACACTGACACCAAGTAACAAAGACATACACTGGCACCTAGTAACACAGACACACACATACACCAAGTAACGACGACATACACTGACACCAAGTAACAAAGACATACACTGTTACCCAGTAACACAGACACACAGTTACACCAAGTAACAAAGACATACACAGATAACAAGTAACACAGGCACACACTTACACCAAGTAACACAGACACACAATTACACCAAGTAACAAAGACATACACTTACACCAAGTAACAAAGACACACACTTACACCAAGTAACACAGACATACACTGACACCAAGTAACAAATACAGACAATTACACCAAGTAACAAAGACATACACTTACACCAAGTATTTTGACATACACTGACACCAAGTAACAAAGACATACACTGATACCCAGTAACACAGACACACAATTACACCAAGTAACAAAGACATACACTGACACCAAGTAACAAAGACACACACTGACACCCAGTAACAAAGAAATACACTGACACCAAGTCACAAAGACATACACTGATACCCAGTAACAAAGACATACAATTACACCAAGTAACAAAGACACACACTTACACCAAGTAACACAGACATACACTGACACCATGTAACAAAGGCATGCACTGATACCCAGTAACACAGACGCACACCTACACCAAGTAACAAAGACATACACTGATACCCAGTAACACAGACACACACTTACACCAAGTAACAAAGACATACACTGACACCAAGTCACAAAGACACACACTGACACCCAGTAACAAAGACATACACTGACACCAAGTCACAAAGACATGCACTGATACCAACTAACAAAGACATACAATTACACCAAGTAACAAAGACACACACTTAGACCAAGTAACACAGACATACACTGACACCAAGTAACAAAGACATACACTGTCACCCAGTAACACAGACACACACTTACACCAAGTAACAAAGACAGACATAGACACCAAGTAACAAAGACAGACACTGATACCCAGTAACACAGACACACACTTACACCAAGTAACAAAGACATACATTTACACCAAGTAACACAAACACACACTTACACCAAGTTACAAAGACATAAACTGACACCAAGTAACAAGGACATACAATTACACCAAGAAACAAAGACAGACATAGACACCAAGTAACAAAGTCAGACACTGATACCCAGTAACACAGACACACACTTACACCAATTAACACAGCCATACACTGACACCAAGCAACAAAGACATACACTGACAGCCAGAAACAAAGACATACACTGACACCAAGTCACAAAGACATACACTGATACCCAGTAACACAGTCACACACTTACACCAAGTAACAAAGACATACACAGATACCAAGTAACACAGAGACACACTTACACCAAGAAACACAGACACACACTTGCACCAAGTAACAAAGACATACACTTACACCAAGTAACACAGACATACACTGACAGCAAGTAACAAAGACATACAATTACACCAAGTAACAAAGACACACACTTACACCAAGTAACACAGACATACACTGACACCAAGAAACAAAGACATACAATTACATAAAGTAACACAGACACACACTGACACCCAGTAACACAAACGAACACACACTGACACCCAGTAACATAGAGAAACACTGACACACAGTAACAAAGTCATACACAGACAGACACTGACACCAAGTAACAAAGACTAACAGAGACACACAATGACACCAAGTCACAAAGACATACACTGACACCCAGTAACAAAGACATACACTGACACCAATTAACAAAGACATACACTGATACCCAGTAAAACAGACACACACTTACACCAAGTAACAAAGACATACACTGACACCAAGTCACAAAGACACACACTGACAGAATGTAACAAAGACATGCACTGATACCCAGTAACAAAGACATACACTGACACCAAGTAACAAAGACATACACTGACACCAAGAAACAAAGACATACACTGATACCCAGTAACACAGACACACACTTACACCAAGTAACAAAGACATACACTGACACCCAGTAACAAAGACATACACTGACACCAAGTCACAAAGACATACACTGATACCCAGTAACTCAGACACACACTTACACCAAGTAAGAAAGACAAACACTGACACCAAGTAACAAAGACATCCACTGACACCAAGAAACAAAGACATACAATTACAACAAGTAACACAGACACACACTGACACCAAGTAACAAAGACATATACTTATACAATGTAACACAGACATACACTGACACCAAGTAACAAAGACATACACTTACATCATGTAACAAAGACACACACTTACACCAAGTAACAAAGACATACACTGAAACCAAGTAACAAAGACATACACTTACACCAAGTAACACAGACATACACTGACAACAAGTAACAAAGACATACAATTACACCAAGTATCAAAGACACACACTTACACCAAGTAACACAGACATACACTGACACCATGTGACAAAGACATGCAATGATACCCAGTAACACAGACACACACTTACACAAAGTAACAAAGACATACACTGATACCTAGTAACACAGACACACACTTACACCAAGTAACAAAGACATGCATTGATACCCAGTAACAAAGACATACACTGACACCAAGTAACAAAGACATACACTGACACCAAGAAACAAAGACATACACTGATACCCAGCAACACAGACACACACTTACACCAAATAACAAAGACATACACTGACACCAAGTCACAAAGACATCCACTGACACCAAGTAACAAAGACACACACTTACACCAAGCAACACAGACATACACTGACACCAAGTAACACTGACACACACTGACATCTAGTAACACAGACACACACATACACCAGGTAACGACGACATACACTGACTCCAAGTAACAAAGACATACACTGATACCCAGTAACACAGACAC